>NC_057796.1:276601929-276768816 GCF_018294505.1 Triticum aestivum | reverse complement strand
GCCTTGTGGGGAGTGATATCCCACCCCGCTGCCTGTCACGCATCCGAATCTCGGCGGCCGACTAGGCCACCGCGAAGGAGTCGGCGAGAATGATGCCCGCCACCGGATCGACCGCCTAGCGCGATCCCTGGCTCCAGAAGAAGAAGATGATGTCGACCCGCCTTGCTTTGGCCCCCGCATCCGCGACGAGCCCTTCCCCAAAGGGTTCTCACTCCCAAGAGACACGCCAAAATACAACGGCTCCGTGAAGCCAGAAGATTGGTTGATCGACTACTCTACCGCAGTCAGCATAGCAAACGGCAACAGGCGCGTTGCCGTGAAGTACGTCCCTCTCATGCTTCAAGGCACGGCACGCACCTGGCTGAACAGCCTCAAGCCCTACAGCGTCAATAGCTGGCTAGACCTCACGGAAGTCTTCGTCCACAACTTCACCAGCACATACAAGCGGCCTCCCAAGCCCCGCGAGCTCTCCTTATGCGTACAAGGGCCCAGCGAATCGACTCGCAACTACCTCACGCGTTGGGCCGAGCTCCGCAACTCCTGCGAGGGGGTGCACGAGGTTCAAGCCATAGAGTACTTCACAGCTGGGTGCCGAGAGGGCACCCTCCTCAAGCACCGACTCCTCTGCGACGAGCCGACTACCCTCGATGAGCTGCTGATCATAGCAGACAAGTATGCCACGGCCGACTCCTCAATGAAGACGGAGCTCAGAGTGGACGCCTCTGGAAAGGTGCTCGCTCCGGCTCCCAAGACGCCGGCTGGTGACTCCAACCGACGCCCCTACCAGAACGACCACAAGCGCAAGGCCCCTATGCCGCCTTCCACCAGTCGGCAAGTAGCCACCGTCGAAGACGGACAGCCCGAAGAGCGGCCCCCGCCCAAGAAGAAGAGCGGCAGGCCGGCTTGGTAGCCGGCCTTCTCCTACGAGCAAACTCTTGATGCCCCTGCAAGTTCCACAGCGGTGCGAAGCCGTCCAACCACACGACCCGGAAGTGCCATTGGCTCACGCGGATCTCCAAGGGCGAGGGGCTGCTGCCGCCTCCACCTCCTGGCCCGCCACCTCCAGCCCCTCAGCAGCCGGCTTTTCGACCAGCAGTCGGAGCCATTCAAGATGAGTTCCCAGATGAGCACGCCGCCTACGTCGTCTTCACGAGCCAAATTGACGACAAGCGCAGTCGGCGCCGACAGCACCAAGAAGTCAACGCGGTCGCCTCCAGCAACCCCGAGTTCATGCATTGGTCTGAGAAGCCTATCAGCTAGAGCCGGGCCGATCACCCAGAGGTGATGCCGTCTCCCGGCTCTTATGCATTGGTGTTGGACGCCACCCTCGCGAGAGAAAGGCGAGCTACCTGTTTCTCCCGTGTGCTAATTGATGGTGGAAGCAGCATCAACATACTGTACCGCGACACCATGGAGAAGTTGAACCTCAAGGCGAAGCAGCTCATGCCAAGCCGGACTATGTTCCATGGCATCGTACCCGCCTTGTCCTGTTCCCCAATCGGCAAGATCAAGATGGATGTTCTCTTCGGAGACAAGGATCACTTTCGCCGAGAAGCGATCTGGTTTGAAGTACTGGATCTAGAGAGCCCTTACCACGCCTTGCTTGGCCGACCTGCCCTGGCCAAGTTCATGGCTGTGCCCCACTACGCCTACCTCAAGATGAAGATGCCGAGTTCAAAGAGGATCGTCACCATAGTCGGAGACTACAAGAAGT
Source organism: Triticum aestivum (assembly GCF_018294505.1). Lineage (NCBI taxonomy): Eukaryota > Viridiplantae > Streptophyta > Magnoliopsida > Poales > Poaceae > Triticum > Triticum aestivum. Next base: position 276,767,102 of record NC_057796.1, on the reverse strand, counting down.
CCACCGAGTGTGCTGCAGCCAGCAGCCGGCTGGCCGAGTCCCTCGTGATTGCTGAGGAGAAGAAGATGCTGGACCGAGGTGTGGCCATGGCCGGCAAGCAGCCGGCCCTGCCCCCAACCCCAAGGAATATGACGCTCAGGGCTCCTTCCAGCCGGCCAAGGAGACAAAGAAGATACCTCTGGACCCGGAGAACCCGGAGAGGTTTGCTGTCATTGGTGCAAACCTGGACAGCAAATAGGAAGGCGAGCTCGTTGACTTCCTCCGTGAGAATCGGGACATCTTTGCATGGTCCCCAGGACATGCCGGGTGTTCCGAAGGATTTCGCCGAGCACAAGCTACACGTCCGAGCGGACGCAAAACCAGTCAAGCAGCCTCTCTGCCGACTGTCGGAGGAGAAGAGAAGGATCGTAGGAGAAGAGATAGCCCGGCTCCTGGCAGCCGGCTTCATTATGGAGGTGTTTTTTCCAGAGTGGCTTGCCAACCCGGTCTTGGTGTTGAAGAAGAACAATAAATGGCGTATGTGTATAGATTACACCAGCCTCAACAAAGCCTGCCCCAAAGATTCGTTTGCCCTACCATGGATCGATCAAGTGATAGACTCCACAGCCGGATGCGAGCTGTTGAGTTTCTTGGATGCTTACTCAGGCTACCACCAGATCAAGTTGGACCCAGCCGACTGCCTGAAGACCGCCTTCATCCCACCATTCAGAGCTTTCTGCTACCTGACTATGACATTCGGCTTGAGAAATGCCGGTGCCTCTTTTTAGCGTTGCATGCAGAAATGCCTCCTCAAGCAACTCGGCAGAAATGCCCACGTCTATGTAGACGATATTGTGGTGAAGACGGAGAAGCGCGGCACCCTGCTGGAAGACCTCAGAGAAACATTTGCCAACTTGCGCCGATTTTAGATCAAGCTCAACCCTGAGAAGTGTGTGTTCGGAGTACCAGCCGGCCAGCTTCTAGGCTTTTTGGTCTCCGAACGCGGCATTGAGTGCAACCCAGTGAAGAGCAAGGCCATAGAGAGAATGGAGATTCCTACCAAGCTACGAGACGTTCAGAAGTTTACCGGGTGCCTGGCCTCCCTAAACCGCTTTATCAGCCGGCTAGGGGAGAAGGCCCTCCCCCTGTACCGACTCATGAAGAAGTCCACCCACTTCGAGTGGAATGACCAAGCAGACCAAGCTTTCCACGAGTTGAAGAAGATGCTGACCACACCGCCTGTCCTGGCAGCGCTGACTGAGAAAGAGCCCATGCTCCTTTACATTGCTGCGACTAGCCGAGTGGTAAGTACAGTCATCGTGGTCCAACGCCCAGAAGAAGGCCAAGCTCAGTTAGTCCAGAGGCTGGTATATTATTTGAGCGAAGTACTGTCCACCTCGAAGCAAAACTACCCGCATTACCAGAAGATGCGCTATGGAGTGTACTTCGCTGCCAAGAAGCTGAAGCCCTACTTTCAAGAGCATCCCATCACGGTCGTATGCACTGCCCCGCTTGCCGAGATCATAGGCAGCCGGGATGCATCCGGCCGGGTGGCTAAGTGGGCCATTGCGCTGGCTCCTTACACGATCTTCAACAAGCCCCACACCACCATCAAGTCCCAAGCATTGGCCGACTTCCTTGTCGACTGGGCCGAGACCCAGTACGTACCGCCAGCTCCCGACTCCACTCATTGGCGGATGCACTTCGACGGATCCAAGATGTGCACCGGCTTGGGAGCCGGCATCGTCCTCAGCTCTCCCAAGGGCGACAAGCTCAGATACACATTGCAAATTCATTTTGCCGCCTCCAACCTTGTGGCCGAGTACGAGGCGCTCATACACGGGCTCCGGCTAGCCAAAGAACTCGGCATACGCCGGATCCTGTGTTATGGCGACTCGGATTTGGTGGTCCAGTAGTCATCTGGCGACTGGGACGCCAAGGACGCAAACATGGCGAGCTATCGGTTCCTCGTCCAGCAAATCAGTGGATATTTTGAAGGGTGCGAGTTCATCCACGTGCCACGGGCCGACAACGAGCAAGCAGATGCCCTAGCACGGATCGGCTCCACCCGACAAGCTATACCAACCGGCGTCTCTCTCCAATGCCTCCTCAAGCCGTCTGTCAAGCCGTCTCCAGAATCGGACTCCATCTTCGTACCGCCTGCCCCTGATGCAGTTGGATCCGACTTGGGGAACCCAGCAGGCGGCTCGGGGACTTCGACAAGCGGCCCGGGGACTTCAGAACCCGGCCCGGGGACTGCAGCAGTCGGCCCGGGGACTGCAACGACACAACAGGCGGTGGCCGACTCCAACTCTTCACCACCCAACCCACCCAACCGGGTCACAGTAGCCGTACTGACAACAGAAGAAGTCACAGCTCCATCATGGGCCCAGCCCATCCTCAACTTCCTAGTAAACAGAGAGCTGCCGACTGATGAGATCTCGGCAAGACTAGTTCAACGCCGAGCTGGAGCATACGTAATAATAAACAGAGAACTTGTTAAGCGTAGCGTCACTGGAGTCTTCCAGCGCTGCGTCGAGCCAGAGAAGGGCATAGCAATCCTCAAGGATATCCACCAAGGCGAATGCGGCCACCACGCGGCCTCAAGATCACTTGTCGCCAAAGCTTTCTGCCATGGTTTCTTCTGGCCGACTGCTTTGGAAGACGCCAAGGATTTAGTCAAATGCTGCAAAGGATGCCAAGTCTTCAGCTCCAAGCAACACCTGCCGACTTCTGCACTCAAGACCATCCCCCTCACCTGGCCCTTTGCCGTTTGGGGGCTGGACATGGTGGGCCCATTCAAGACAGCCCGCGACGGCATGACACATCTGCTTGTCGCCGTGGACAAATTCACCAAGTGGATTGAAGTGAAGCCAATCAAGAAGCTGAACGGGCCGGCAACCGTGACATTCATTGCAGATATCTCCACTCGGTATGGTATACCACACAACATCATCACCGACAACGGCACGAACTTTGCCAAGGGAGCACTGAGACGTTTCTGCGCGACACAGGGCATCCGACTGGACTTACCGTCCGTTGCCCACCCGTAGTCAAATGGCCCGGTCGAGCGAGCAAACGGCCTCATCCTCTCCGACATCAAGTCCTGACTGGTCGTACCACTGGAGCGTTCGGCCGGCTGCTGGCTCGATGAGCTGCCGGCTGTCCTCTGGAGTCTGTGTACTACCCCGAACAAGTCAACGGGCTTCACTCCTTTCTTCCGTGTATATGGTGTCGAGGTTGTCATCCCAACTGACATCGAGTTCGACTCGCCTCGGGTCACCATGTACACGAAGGTGGAGGCCAAGGAAGCTCGAGAAGACGGTGTCGACCTGCTGGAAGAGGGTCGGCTGTTAGCACTCAGCCGGTCCGCCATCTACCAGCAGGGTTTGCGCCGTTACCACAACCGGAAGGTCAAGCCAAGATCCTTCCAAGAAGGCGATCTTGTGCTCCGGCTGATCCAGCGAACAGCCGGCCAGCACAAGCTCTCGGCCCCTTGGGAAGGCCTATTCGTCATCAGCAAGGCCCTAGGCAACGACTCCTACTACCTGATCAACGCACAGAAGCCGAGGGCACGCAAGAGGGATGATTCCGGCAAGGAGTCGGAACGACCATGGAACGCCAATCTCCTGAGAAGATTTTACAGTTAAAAGTAGTATGTATCACGCTACCTTTTTGTATTAAGTACAAGACAACGGGCCCCCCGAGGCGCACTCGGGGACTACCCTCCTTTATCTATGAATGACGAGGGTCATACCCATGAATGTACTATTACATTTGATTTTCTATCTGGCACCGGGTGCGACTAGTCGGCCCGGGGACTGGCGCCTTCAGTTATATTAAAAGTTCTACCTGAAGTCAGACAAGTAGTGTGCTAGCACCCGAGCCCTCTCTTGTTGAAAGTCGCAGCTCGAAGAATCAACTGTCCGACTGGCAAGAGCCAAAGGCAGGAAAGGATGCCCACACGAAAAATGGCTAAGGACTAATGAACCTATATAACACAAGCCGGCCTCCCAGCACGCCTACCGGCTGTCAGAACAGCCGGCTGGCCGGCTTCCCAGTCACTTCGCTACAGTCCAAGAAAGCTAGAGTACTTGCCCTCCCAACCGGCCAAGCACTTTTCCAGCCACAGGCTGCAAAGCAGTTGTCCGGCTGGGAAGGCGGCGACCAAGGGAGGGCGGCAAAGGAAACAGCCAAAGGATGAAAAGCAAGAACAGTGGGAAGCCAAACACATGCATGATTATATTTACACATAAGGCCTTCAACAGGCCGGCAGTCAATATAGTTTGAATACACCCCCAGTGGGTGGAACTGCGCAAACTTATCAAAATATTGTTCAAAGAGTAATAAAACAGGAAAGTAAAGGCGGCAGATTAGGCTAAGGGCGCAACAGGCGAGCCGGGCTCGTCGGTGGAGACGGCAGCGCCGGCTGGAGGAGTGGCCGGCTGGCGAGTCATGGCTTGATCATCGCCGGCTGCAGGCGGTGCGCTCGCACGTGCCTTGTTGCTGGAGGCACGGTCAAGCTAAGGCTGGCCAGCTGCTCCACCATCTGGCACGGCGTCTTCACCACCCTCCTCCTCCTCCTCCTCGCCCTCGTCGCTGGAGTCGATCTCCTCCGCCGAGTCCTCGCCATCTGCTAGATTCAGCCCGAACCACTCCTCTGGCTGGGCAACACCGTTATCATCCACCTCAGGAGCAAAGGCGCTGGTGTCGGTGTAGTCGGCGATCGCCGAGGCACGCTGGATGATAGCCGGCCGCGCCGGCTCCAACTCCGTGTCGGCCTCCTGCCGCCAGGTGGCCAGCTAGTCCAGGCTCAGCTCAGGATACCAGGCTTTGACGAACTCCAGCGCCCGCCTGGCGCCTGACCGAGCTGCAGAAGCCTTCCAGGCCTCGAAGCGGCCGGCCGCTACCTCCAGCCAGTCGGCAGTCTGACTGGGGGTGCGGGGAATCACCTCGCCGGGCCAGAGAGCGGCCAGCACTTGCGCCCCAACACGTTGAAGCCAGCGGAGCATGCGGTGAGCCGGCTGGAGGCGGGCTTGAATCGCCAGGAGCTATTCCTCAAGCGACCGGTGAGCGTTCGGCGCGATCTCAGCGCCAGCCTGCCTTTGCGCCTCGCGGTGGGCCTCGACGTCCTGGTTGGCGGCAGTGGAGTAACCAGGGAAGTACTCTGCACAAGAAAGAAAGAAAGAGAAAGAAGAGAAAAATACAAAGTTAGAGAATGAACCAAACGGCAAGCGGCAAGCAAGGAACAAAGAAAAAGGTGGCCTACCGTCAACCAAGTCTTCGATCTGGCTGTAGCCGTTGATCAACGACTGCCTCGCCTTAGCCCACCTCGCCGCCTCGGTCTCGTACTCGGCTTGAAGGGCGGCCTCGCTGTCCTGCACCGCCTTTAGGGCCGCCTTGTGGCTCTCCTCCTGGTCGGCCAGCCTCTTGACCAGGCGGTCATGCTCCTGAGCCAAGGCGTCGAACTCGGCTTCCTTAGCGCGAAGGGCGGCCTGGGTCCCGCCCAGCTGCTCCCTCTATTTGGCGTTGGCCGCTGCAGATATGGCAGAGAAGAAAAGAGCAATAAGAAAGAAGTCGTCAGGAAAGATCCGACCCGACTACTCAGCAGTCGGCTCGAATCTCGGGGACTACACCCAGTGGGTGCGCTGACGCACCCCCACGTGAGATAAAAGATGAAGCACTTACTCCGGCTCTGAGTTAGATCAGCAGTCTTCTGGGTCAGCTCCCGAGCCTGGGAGTTGAAGGCAGCCGCACGGAGGTTGTGGTAGTCCTGCAAGTCGGACAGAGAAGCGAATGAGAACAAGATAGCAAACAAAGTCTACCAAGAAGTTCCAAGCCGCCTGCTCAGTAGCCGACTCGGAACTCGGGGACTACACCCAGTGGGTGCGCTGACGCGCCCCCACGGAAGAAACCAAGATCAAGAAGCAAAAAACGGGAAGACTCACCCGAATGGCCGCCCGTGTCGCGAGGAACTCGTCATTATATTGCCTCAGCACTGTGGCCTGGGACTGAAGCCGGTTCCGGACTTCTTGCACCGCCACATTCACCACGGCCGTCCCACCACCCGGCGTCCACCCTGAGCTGGCGCTGGCCGTCTCCACGTCCTGGGCCGACGAGCTAGAGCCCGCGGCCTTCTGCGGGTCCGGAGCCGAAGTTGCCTTCCCCGCGCGCTGGCGCAATGGCGTCCGGACCACCAGGTCCGTCCTCAGAGCCGGCTCGCCTCCAGCGGATTGCGTAGGCGGCACGTTAGGCCGGCTGCCTTGGGCCGCCCCAGTCGGCGATGGTGGTGCCGCCTCCCTCTCCTGGACAACGACATCGTCCTTCTCCCTCTCCATCCCTGGCAGGTCGCCGCCGGCTTCCTCCGGCGGGGGCTCCAGGATCTCGGGCGCCGCGACACGCAGGGCGGTGACAAGCAAGGCCCCCTCCGCTGCCGCTGCGGCTGCAGCCTCCGCCTAGGCCTTAGCCGCCGCGTCGGCTTGTGCCTTCACCGACTCCTCCGCCTCCTCCTGCGCCGCCTTGGCAGCAGCCGCCCTCAGCTGTCACGACCGGTTTTCCAATAAAAATATTTATTGAGAAATCGATCCCTTTTACGGACCAGTAAGGAAGAATTCCTTCTCACTGGTAGACAATATCTTGATCACAGAAGAAAAACCAGGAGTACTAGATATAATACAAGGTTGAGCGGAGACTGCTCAACAATTTATTACAAACACGCCAATAAAACATAAAGGCGGATAGGGTGGCATAACTACTAACTCACGATAAAAGCGGTGGTGGGAATATCACAGCGAAGTGGGTGACATGACTCCTGAAAGCTAACAGCTCCTCGAGCGTCGGAGTGAGGCTCGAGGATACTTATTGTGGGTGGCGGAAGCGTATATAATACAAGTGACCAATATCCAGGATCGCACGGGACTGACTGGGACTCCTCTAGGCGTCGGACTCACTATCAAACTCTTCATCCATGAGATCGCCTTCGTCAACATCTGGCCAAATCAACAAGCCAGGTGAGTACTATGAAAGTACTCGCAAGACAGTTCGGACATAAGATATAACGAATGTAAACATCATGCATATGAACAGATTAACAAGCGCACTCAAACAATGAGATAATCACGCATGGGAAATAAAAGAGAAGTCGGGCGGTAGTCCTCCCGAAATCCCAAAGTAATACTGAGGGCCAATCGAGTGTCTGAATGACTCCGCGAAAGGATACAAAAAGAATAACAATGCCGCAGTTGGGCGTCAAGGCGACACCACATAAAGGGCTTATAATGAGGAAATAAATAACAGTGCATGCCACAGTCGGACGTCTGAGCGACATCACATAAAGGGCTTATATTGAAAGTAAATGACAAGAATGTCACAGTCGGACGTCTGAGCGACATCACATAAAGGGCTTATATTGAAAGTAAATGACAAGAATGCCACAGTCGGACGTCTGAGCGACATCACATAAAGGGCTTATATTGAAAGTAAATGACAAGCATGCCACAGTCGGACGTCTGAGCGACATCACATAAAGGGCTTATATCAAAACTTAATAATTTAGTAGCTCATGAATTTAATATCACAACAAGGGAATATTCAGATACGTGGTAAGATAAAGGTTAGTCCATCCATAGGAATAACAATTCAAACGGGTATACCACTCAAGCTTGTTCACCGGGGATTTACCACTGGGATTGACATAGATATGGATATACTGGCCACGGTCCTTGACCATGGATACGATGACTCGGAAGGATTTGACTCTGCAGAGTTTGTACTTTAACCACAGCCAACGGATTTCAGTAGTCACGGGGACTAGTTCCGTTTATGGTGTTTTGGAAGAAACACATCTAACCAGTACACACCCATTCAACATTCCGAAGCCAGGAATCACCCTCGGCAACGTTCAAGAAAAACCTTGAGACGGGGAGGCTACAACCTCGCGTAGCATGGGATCAAATTTATATACGCGCGCTCTAAGGGGTGCCCCCCTCTCGGTCCCAACCGGAAACACCCATGCCCCCTGACCGGATGACTGGCTTTAATCCAGGGCCATGGAACCCTCATCCCGGCCCCTCTATTTGCTGTGTACATGGAAAGAGGTTAACAACTTACTAAACCATATTCTTAGCAGAAAACATGTGGCGGCACGGAAGGGGAAGAACGATAACGTGACTCAGTCCACATTAACGTCGGAGTTTCTCGGATGTCGTAAGGCTGGCATGCTACAACAATACCACCTTACTGCCTTTCATGTCACCACATGACTAGGCCATCTCTCAACAGAGATCATAGTAACTTCGGAACACACGGATAGTTGCCTTACATGCAACGAGATACTCACCGATGCTCATATGCCATGCACAAACCATTCAAGCAAACATGTAAAACACCTATCATATCGAAGGTTCAAACATGCTTGCCTGGTTCGGAGAAGTCGGAGTCTAGCTCAGCGAAGTTCGCGGCTCCGTCACCTCCTCCGGAACCTACGGTATAGCGAAAACGTACACTAACGTGAAAATCATCGCGTGCATAAAATTTGTTCCAATTTTTTTTCCAAATAAATACTATAAAAAACTAGACAAAAATATAAGACTGTCAGAAAAGAATCAATAAAAAATCATCTTTTATTAAAAAGTTATAAGGGTTTTAGTCCAGGGACTAATCTGTGATGAAACAGAAAAGATCCAGGGACTTAACTAAGAAAACAGAAAACGGTTCGGAAAGAAATGCGCCAGCCCAAAGAGAAAACGGACTCTGCCCGAAGGCGCTTTCAGAAAATGGTTCGCGGGTGAAAGAAGAGAGGCTGACGGGGGGGTCCACACGTCAGGTTTAAAAACGGCCAACGGAGCTCGCCGGCGCCCGAAGGCTGCGGTGGTCGCCGGCGTTGAACCGCGGCGAGATAGAGGGATCGGAGGGTACCAAGAGGTTCAGTGTGTTCTTCCGCGTCGGTGGGTGGTGGACTTGACCGACGGAGAGCACCACGTCGACGGCGACACTTTCTCCGGCGGACGGTGGCTCGGGCGATGGTGGAGAACTCCGGTGGGTGCTGCAAACTCCAAATTGAAGCACGGGTCAGGAGAGTGGATGCACTAGAAGGTTACTGGCAAGAGCTGAGGGGTAGGGGTGCACGCACGGGAGCGAATCGAGCTGGGTCCGTGGCGGGTCGAGGCGACCGGAGTTGGGGAAGAAGGCTCCCTCGGGGCTCTTCCAGTGGCTTGGCGTGGTATTGGAGGTGTGTAGAGGTGGTGTGGGTTCGAGTTCGAGCTCGGGGCCTCTATTTATAGGCGATCCGAGGGGGTGGCCGTGAACGGAATATCTCCGGCGAGCGTTTACGGCGAGGCAGGGGTTGGGCAGGGAGTTTAAGTGGTCAGGCAGCATCAGGGAGGTTCACTGGTGCCATTCCCCCGCTAAACCTCGGTCGGGCTTGGCGTAATGCGCCGGTCCTCGACGGGGCGGCCGTACGGGCACGGCGGCGGCAGAGAGCGCGCTCCGTGCCTAGCAGTTCACGACGAAGGGTGTCAGCGTGCACGGGCGAGTGGGTGGCCACGCGGCGGCCTCCGGTGGCTTGGGCGGCGCTGGACGGCGCCGTCCACGCTGCGCCTCTCTCTGGCAGCCGCAAAGCCGCTGCTGCCGTCGCTCACGGGGCGGCGCACCTCCTCCTGCTTGTCGCCGACGCCCGCAAGCCTCCAGGAGATCGTGCGGCGCAGGGATAAGAAGGAGGGGACAGGGAGCAAGGTGCCACCGCGGTACTGGCGAGATCGACGTCGGGCTCTGAAGAAAACGACAGCAGTTCCTGAAACTGTTAACTGAACTTTCTGAACTTGACAGAAGCAGTGCCCATCAAGTGCTCGACGAAATGATTTGGCATGAAGAAAAAAATTTATGGAGCTGGGACTTGGTGAGGTGACCTCTCAATGCACCCAGAGGCTGCCTGAATTTTCTCAGATTTTTAGGAGAAGAATTCAAATGAATTTCATCAAATTTGGCAAATAAGGTCCAAACTTGCAGCAAGAATAATTTGAAATATTTGAACTGGAGACCAGTGGATCTTCATGGATCCTGGTTGAGGGCTCAAAGGACTAGATAGGGAAATTTGTTTGGAGGCAAAACTCAAAGTAGAAAAGGTAGCTCCTTTGAAAATCTCCCATAGCCAAAGTAGAGGGCGGAAATATTTTTGATAAGAAGTAAATGGAAGGGAAATTTATGGGGAGGTTCAAACTGCTGGATTTGAACTGTATCATGATCCAAAGATGGGGAAAGGCTTATGGGAGGGGATTTCCACTTAGGTCATGGCAAGAGGGATTTTTGAAAAGGGGAGAAGATCACTCCAAATGCCATAGGATTATTTAAAAGATTTTTCAAAAGAAATCTCCCAAGTGAAAAGCATTTGGTTTTGAGTCCACATAAGAAGGAAAAACTTCCAAGACCAAAATTAAGTCTTGGGTGAATCCAAAGCAAAACACTTGTGATAAAAGAAAATATTTTGAGAGGGAGAGTACTTCAGAAAATTTTTAAATAACATCCCTTAAATCAAGTAAAAGTTTGAAAAAGCCAAATAAAATTTTGGGTGCCACAACACCTACCCCCTTAGGAAAAATCTCGTCCCCGAGATTTCTGCTGATCCTCAAATAGATATGGATACTCTGCCTGGAGAAAATCTTCCCTTTCCCATGTAGCTTCATCCTCGGTGTGGTTGCTCCACTGAACCTTGAAATTTTTTGTTGTTTTCTGACGGGTCCTCCTTTCAGACTCTTCCAATATCTTTACTGGCCGCTCTCTGTAGGTGAGGTCTGGTTGCACATCAATGCTTTCATAAGATACCTGCTTCTCCGGGTTGTTCACACATTTCCTCAATTGTGAGACGTGGAACACGTCATGGACGTCTGACAGCTCCTTGGGTAGGTCTAGCTGGTAGGCTACCGTTCCTCTTCGGGCAATTATACTGAAGGGTCCAATAAATCTCGGGGCTAGCTTCCCCTTAATTTTCAACCGTTGTAGGCCCCTCATAGGAGACACTCGTAGGTATACGAAATCACCGGGTTCAAAGCTGACCTCACGATGTTTTTGATCGTAATAGCTCTTTTGTCGGCTTTGAGCTGTCTTGAGTCTGCCCCTGATCTGTTTAACTTTCTCCTCGGCCTCCTTGAGCATGTCTGGGCCGAAGATACGACTGTCACCTGTCTCTGACCAATTTAGTGGGGTACGACACCTCCGTCCGTACAATGCTTCAAAGGGTGCCATTTGTAAGCTGGCTTGGTAACCGTTGTTGTAAGCAAACTCGGCATATGGCAAACTTTCTTCCCAACTCGATCCATAGGTGAGTACACAGGCTCTCAGCATGTCCTCTAGGATTTGGTTCACGCGTTCCGTTTGTCCATCAGTCTGAGGGTGGTACGCTGTACTGAAAGCTAGTTGCATGCCCAGAGCTTGTTGTAGGTGATCCCAAAATTTAGAGACAAATTGAGTGCCTCGGTCGGATATTATAGTCTTTGGGACACCATGCAGACAAACTATATGGGAGAGATAAAGCTTGGCTAGCCTTTGAGTGGAGTAGGTCGTCTTCACGGGAATGAAATGTGCTACCTTGGTTAGCCTGTCTGTGATGACCCATATGGCATCATTTCCGCGTTGCGATCGAGGTAGTCCGACGATGAAGTCCATTCCAATTTCATCCCATTTCCACTCAAGTATGCTGTTTGGCTGGAGTAGCCCTACTGGCTTTTGATGCTCGGCTTTAATGCGCTGACAAGAATCGCAACAAGCAATAAATGCGGCTATATCCCTTTTCATACCGTGCCACCAAAATCTTTCCTGAATGTCTTTGTACATTTTGGTTCCTCCAGGGTGGATCGAGTATGGAGTGGTGTGTCTTTCGGTTAGGATTTGTTGCTTGAGTTCCTCAATGTTAGGTACACAAAGTCTGTCCCCGTACCATAATATTCCTTCATTGTCTGTGACGAACTCTGAAGCCTTGCCAAGGTTCATTTTTCTCTTTATACCTTCGATGCTGGGATGTCCCTGCTGAGCCTTCTTAATTTGTTCCATTAGGGTGGGATGTATCTCCAGATTTGATACGTTGCCCTCAGAGACTAACACCATGTTGGGTCTAGCGAACTCCTGCTGAAACTCAGGCCTCAAGTTTTGTGGACCGTCGTTGCCCGGGCTGGGGTTCCGACTAAGAGCATCTGCCACTACATTTGCTTTCCCTGGATGGTAGTGAATGCCGACATCATAGTCCTTGACCAATTCCAACCAGCGTCGCTACCGTAAATTTAGCTCTGGTTGTGTGAAAATATATTTAAGGCTCTTATGGTCCGTATATATTTCACAGCGATTTCCCAACAGAAAGTGCCTCCATTCCTTGAGTGCATGGATGACCGCTGCTAGCTCCAAGTCATGAGTTGGATAATTTTCCTCATGCTTCCGTAGTTGCCTGGAAGCATACGCGACCACTTTGCCATCTTGCATCAGTACGCATCCGAGGCCCTTCCGGGATGCGTCAGAATACACTTCAAAACTCTTGTGTATGTCTGGCACGGTCAAAACTGGTGCTGTTGTTAGTTTCTTCTTGAGTTCTTGGAAGCTTTTCTCGCATGCTTCCGTCCATACAAACTTCTTGTCTTTCTTGAGCAACTGTGTCATTGGTTTTGCCACAGTGGAGAATCCTTCAATAAATCTTCTGTAATATCCGGCCATTCCAAGGAAACTCCGCACATCTGTCACGTTGGCTCGTGGTTTCCAGTCAAGTATGGCTTTGACTTTTTCTGGATCTACGGCCACGCCTTCTTGGGTTAATATATGGCCTAGGAAACCAACTTTCCTTAGCCAAAATTCACACTTGCTAAATTTGGCGTACAATTGATGTTTCCTTAATTCTCCCAAAACAATTCTAAGATGTTCGGCATGTTCTTCTGGTGTCCTTGAGTATACCAGAATATCGTCAATGAACACCACTTTAAATTTGTCCATGAATTTCATAAACACTTTGTTCATGAGGTGGACAAAATATGCGGGGGCGTTCATCAGTCCAAAAGGCATTACTGTGAACTCATATAATCCGTATCTGGAGGTGAATGTTGTCTTAGGGATATCTTCTGTCCGTACTTTCAATTGATGATATCCCGATCTCAAATCAATTTTTGAGAACACCTTGGCTTGCGCGAGCTGGTCAAACAAATCATTTATCCGTGGCATCGGATATTTGTTTTTGATGGTGACCATATTAAGAGCTCGATAGTCTATACACAATCTTAGTGTCCCATCCTTTTTCTTGGTGAATAATACCGGCGAACCCCAAGGTGAGGAGCTGGCTCGAATAAATCCTTTGTCCAGTAGTTCCTTTATCTGCTTCTTCAATTCTACCAACTCTGAGGGTGCCATTCTATAAGGTTTCTTATAGATGGGAGTGGTGCCAGGTGCTAGTTCAATGCTGAACTCTATCTCTCGGTCTGGTGGCATGCCTGGTAGTTCTTCAGGAAATACGTCAGGGAACTCGCACACCACTGGAACTTTTCTCAGTTCTAAAATGTCCACTTTGTTCAATTTTGGTTGCCGCGACCGTGGTCTCTCTTGAGCGGTAACTTTTATTGTCTTGCCGTGATGGTGAGTGAGAATCACAGTCCGATTGAAACAATCAATAAATCCCTTATTGGTGGTCAACCAGTCCATCCCTAAGATGACATCCAGTCCTTCATTTTCCAACACGATGAGATTAGCTTGAAACTTTAGTCCTTCGAACTCAATGATCACTCCTTGGCAGTAACTCTGAGCGATCTGCTTACTCCTGGGGGACTTGATGATCATAGATTTTTCCAAGGGAAGTATCGGAAAACCATGTTGTAAAACAAAACTCTTCGAAACGAACGAGTGAGAAGCTCCAGAATCAAACAAAACCGTGGCAGGTACTGTGTTGACAGGGAACATACCGAGCACGATGTCTGGGGCATTCTGCGCTTCTTCCCTGGTCACATGGTTCAGGTGACCCTTCCTGTGATTGTTGCTGGGATTGAAATTGTTGCGCTTGGGGGCTGGATTGTTCCCACCATTGTTCGGCTTGGGGGCCGAGTTCCTTGGTTTTGGGCGCTGTTTGGCATAGTGCCCTTCTTCACCACAAGCATAGCAAGTGACCCCTGGACGGTATGTAAAGTCCTTGTCCCTGGAATGAAACTGTCTGGTTGGCCTTAGATCAGTAGTCGTGGATTTTCTTGCTTCAATCCTCTGAACATCAGTCCTGCTTCGGTTGTTGTGAGCAAGAGTCGTCTTGTCCCTTTTCCGCTTACGAATATCTTCCAGACTGTGGCGCTCATTCTCCAAAGTAATGGCCTTGTCAACCAGAGTTTTGAAATCTGGGAAAGTGTGTACAACCAGTTGGCATTTTAGTGTCGGTGCCAGGCCGTCCAAGAATTTTTCCATCCTTTTGTTCTCAGTCATATGCTCATCGTAGGCATAACGAGATAGCTGGGTAAACTGACCGTTGTATTCCGTCACGGACATGCCTCTCTGCTTGATGTCATCAAATTCTCTTTTCTTGATTTTTATGATGCTCCTGGGGATGTGTGTGAAGGAAATATGCCCTAGAGGCAATAATAAAGTTATTATTTATTTCCTTATATCATGATAAATGTTTATTATTCATGCTAGAATTGTATTAACCGGAAACATAATACTTGTGTGAATACATAGACAAACAGAGTGTCACTACTATGCCTCTAATTGACTAGCTCGTTGATCAAAGATGGTTATGTTTCCTAGCCATAGACATGAGTTGTCATTTGATTAACGGGATCACATCATTAGGAGAATGATGTGATTGACTTGACCCGTTCCGTTAGCTTAGCACTCGATTGTTTAGTATGTTGCTATTGCTTTCTTCATGACTTATACATGTTCCTATGACTATGAGATTATGCAACTCCCGTTTACCGGAGGAACACTTTGTGTGCTACAAAATGTCACAACGTAAATGGGTGATTATAAAGGTGCTCTACAGGTGTCTCCAATGGTACTTGTTGGGTTGGCGTATTTCGAGATTAGGATTTGTCACTCCGATTGTCGGAGAGGTATCTCTGGGCCCACTCGGTAATGCACATCACTATAAGCCTTGCAAGCATTGTGACTAATGAGTTAGTTGCAGGATGATGTGTTACGGAACGAGTAAAGAGACTTGCCGGTAACGAGATTGAACTAGGTATCGAGATACCGACGATCAAATCTCGGGCAAGTAACATACCGGTGACAAAGGGAAAAACGTATGTTGTTATGCGGTCTGACCGATAAAGATCTTCGTAGAATATGTGGGAGCCAATATGGGCATCCAGGTCCCGCTATTGGTTATTGACCGGAGACGTGTCTCGGTCATGTCTACATAGTTCTCGAACCCGTAGGGTCCGCACGCTTAAAGTTACGATAACAGTTTTATTATGAGTTTATGTATGTTGATGTACCGAAGGACTTCGGAGTCCCGGATGAGATCGGGGACATGACAAGGAGTCTCGAAATGGTCGAGACGTAAAGATCGATATATTGGACGACTATATTCGGACTTCGGAAAGGTTCCGAGTGATTCGGGTATTTTTCGGAGTACCAGAGAGTTACGGGAATACGTATTGGGCCTTATTGGGCCATACGGGAAAGAAGGAAAAGGGCCTCAAGGGTGGCCGCACCCCTCCCCTTGGTCTGGTCCGAATTGGACTAGGGAAGGGGGGCGCCCCCTTCCTTCCTTCTCTTTTTCCCTTCCTCTTTTCCTATTCCTTGTGGGAGGTGGAATCCTACTAGGACTAGGGAGTCCTAGTAGGACTCCACACTTGGTGCGCCCCCTCCTAGGGCCGGCCTCCTCCTCCCTTGCTCCTTTATATACGGGGGCAAGGGGGCACCCCATGGACACAACAATTGATCCTTCAGATCTCTTAGCCGTGTGCGGTGCCCCCCTCCACCATATTACACCTCGATAATACCGTTGCGGAGCTTAGGCGAAGCCCTGCGTCGGTGGAACATCATCATCGTCACCACACCGTCGTGCTGACGAAACTCTCCCTCAACACTCAGCTGGATCGGAGTTCGAGGGACGTCATCGAGCTGAACGTGTGTAGAACTCGGAGGTGCTGTACGTTCGGTACTTGATCGGTCGGATCGTGAAGACGTACGACTACATCAACCGCGTTGTGATAACGCTTCCGCTTTCGGTCTACGAGGGTACGTGGACAACACTCTCCCCTCTCGTTGCTATGCATCACCATGATCTTGCGTGTGCGTAGGAATTTTTTTGAAATTACTACGTTACCCAACAGTGGCATTCGAGCCAGGTTTTATGCGTTGATGCTATGCACGAGTAGAACACAAGTGAGTTGTGGGCGATATAAGTCATACTGCTTACCAGCATGTCATACTTTGGTTCAGCGGTATTGTGAGATGAAGCGGCCCGGACCGACATTACGCGTACGCTTACGCGAGACTGGTTTCACCGTTGCGAGCACTCGTTGCTTAAAGGTGACCGGCGGGTGTCTGTCTCTCTCACTTTAGTTGAACCGAGTGTGGCTACGCCCGGTGCTTGCGAAGGTTAAAACAGCACCAACTTGACAAACTATCGTTGTGGTTTTGATGCGTAGGTAAGAACGGTTCTTGCTAATCCCGTAGCAGCCACGTAAAACATGCAACAACAAAGTAGAGGACGTCTAACTTGTTTTTGCAGGGCATGTTGTGATGTGATATGGTCAAGACATGATGTGATATAATGTGTTGTATGAGATGATCATGTTTTGTAACTGAGTTATCGGCAACTGGCAGGAGCCATATGGTTGTCGCTTTATTGTATGAGATGCAATCGCCATGTAATAGTTTTACTTTATCCCTAAGCGGTAGCGATAGTCATAAAAGCAATAAGGTGGCGAGACGACAACGATGCTACGATGGAGATCAAGGTGTCGCGCCGGTGACGATGGTGATCATGACGGTGCTTCGGAGATGGAGATCACAAGCACGGTGCTTCGGAGATGGAGATCACAAGCACAAGATGATGATGGCCATATAATATCACTTATATTGATTGCATGTGATGTTAATCCTTTATGCATCTTATCTTGCTTTGTTTGATGGTAGCATTATAAGATGATCCTTCACTAAATTATCAAAGTATAAGTGTTCTCCCTGAGTATGCACCGTTGCGAAAGTTCTTCGTGCTGAGACACCACGTGATGATCGGGTGTGATAGGCTCTACGTTCAAATACAACGGGTGCAAAACAGTTGCACACGCGGAATACTCAGGTTAAACTTGACGAGCCTAGCATATAACAGATATGGCCTCGGAACACGGAGACCGAAAGGTCGAGCATGAATCATATAGTAGATATGATCAACATAGTGATGTTCACCATTGAAACTACTCCATCTCACGTGATGATCGGACATGGTTTAGTTGATATGGATCACATGATCACTTAGAGGATTAGAGGGATGTCTATCTAAGTGGGAGTTCTTAAGTAATATGATTAATTGAACTTAAATTTATCATGAACTTAGTCCTGATAGTATTTTGCAAATTATGTTGTAGATCAATAGCTCGCGTTGTTGCTTCCCTGTGTTTATTTTTGATATGTTCCTAGAGAAAAATTATGTTGAAAGATGTTAGTAGCAAAGATGCGGATTGGATCCGTGATCTGAGGATTATCCTCATTGCTGCACAGAAAAATTATGTCCTTGATGCACCGCTAGGTGACAGACCTATTGCAGGAGCAGATGCAGACGTTATGAACGTTTGGCTAGCTCAATATGATGACTACTTGATAGTTTAGTGCACCATGCTTAACGGCTTAGAATCGGGACTTCAAAGACGTTTTGAACGTCATGGACCATATGAGATGTTCCAGGAGTTGAAGTTAATATTTCAAGCAAATACCCGAGTTGAGAGATATGAAGTCTCCAACAAGTTCTATAGCTAAAAGATGGAGGAGAATCGCTCAACTAGTGAGCATGTGCTCAGATTGTCTGGGTACTACAATCGCTTGAATCAAGTGGGAGTTTATCTTCCAGATAAAATAGTGATTGACAGAATTCTCTAGTCACCATCACCAAGTTAATAGAACTTCGTGATGAACTATAGTATGCAAGGGATGACGAAAGTAATTCCCGAGCTCTTCGTGATGCTGAAATCGACGAAGGTAGAAATCAAGAAAAACATCAAGTGTTGATGGTTGATGAGACCACTTCAAGTGTTGATGGTTGACGAGACCACTAGTTTGAAGAAAAGGGCAAAGGGATAGAAGGGGAACTTCAAGAAGAACGGCAAGCAAGTTGCTGCTCAAGTGAAGAAGCCTAAGTCTGGTCCTAAGCCTGAGACTAAGTGCTTCTACTGCAAAGGGACTGGTCACTGGAAGCGGAACTACCCCAACTATTTGGTGGATAAGAAGGATGGCAAAGTGAACAAAGGTATATTGGATATACATGTTATTGATGTGTACTTTACTAGTGTTTATAGCAACCCCTCGGTATTTTATACTAGTTCAGTTGCTAAGAGTAGTAACTCGAAACGGGAGTTGCAGAATAAACAGAGACTAGTAAAAGGCCAGGTGACGATGTGTGTTGGAAGTAGTTCCAAGATTGATATGATCATCATCGTACACTCCCTGTACTTTCGGGATTAGTGTTTAAACTAAATAAGTGTTATTTGGTGTTTGCGTTGAGCATGAATATGATTTGATCATGTTTATTGCAATGCGGTTATTCATTTAAGTTAGAGAACAATTGTTGTTCTGTTTACATGAATAAAAACCCTTCTATGGTCATACACACCAACGAAAATGGTTTGTTGGATCTCGATCGTAGTGATACACATATTCATAATATTGAAGCCAAAAGATGCAAATTTAATAATGATAGTGCAACTTAGTTGTGGCACTGCCGTTTGGGTCATATCGGTGTAAAGCGCATGAAGAAACTCCATACTGATGGGATTTTGGAATCACTTGATTATGAATCACTTGATGCTTGCGATCCGTGCCTCATGGGCAAGATGACTAAAACGCCGTTCTCCGGAACTATGGAGAGAGTAACAGATTTGTTGGAAATCATACATACAGATGTATGTGGCCCGATGAATATTGAGGCTCGTAGAAGGTATCATTATTTTCTGACCTTCACAGATGATTTGAGCAGATATGGGTATATCTACTTAATGAAACATAAGTCTGAAACATTTGAAAAGTTCAAAGAATTTCAGAGTGAAGTGGAAAATCATCGTGACAAGAAAATAAAGTTTCTATGATCTGATCGCGGAGACAAATATTTGAGTTACGAGTTTGGTCTTCAATTAAAACAATGTGGAATAGTTTCACAAATTTATGCCACCTGGAACACCACAGCATAATGGTGTGTCCGAACGTCATAACCGTACTTTATTGGATATAGTGCAATCTATGATGTCTCTTACCAATTTACCACTATCGTTTTGGGGTTATGCATTAGAGACAGCTACATTCACGTTAAATAGGGCACCATCAAAATCCGTTGAGACGACGCCTTATGAACTGTGGTTTGGCAAGAAACCAAAGTTGTCGTTTCTTAAAATTTGGGGTTGCAATGCTTATGTGAAAAAGTTTCATCCTGATAAGATCAAACCCAAATCGGAGAAATTTGTCTTCATAGGATACCCAAAGGAGACAGTTGGGTACACCTTCTATCACAGATCCGAAGGCAAGACATTTGTTGCTTAGTATGGATCCTTTCTAGAGAAGGAGTTTCTCTCGAAAGAAGTGAGTGGGAGGAAAGTAGAACTTGATGAGGTAACTGTACTTGCTCCCTTATTGGAAAGTAGTTCATCACAGAAATCTGTTCCTGTGACTCCTACACCAATTAGTGAGGAAGTTAATGATGATGATCATGTAACTTCAGATCAAGTTACTACCAAACCTCGTAGGTAAACCAGAGTAAGATCCGCACCAGAGTGGTACGGTAATCCTGTTCTGGAGGTTATGTTACTAGACCATGACGAACCTACGAACTATGAAGAAGCGATGGTGAGCCCAGATTCCGCAAAATGGCTTGAGGCCATGAAATCTGAGATGAGATCCATGTATGAAGAACAAAGTATGGACTTTGATTGACTTGCCCAATGATCGGCGAGCCATTGAGATTAAATGGATCTTCAAGAGGAAGACGGATGCTGATAGTAGTGTCACTATCTACAAAGCTAGAGTTGTCGCAAAAAGGTTTTCGACAAGTTCAAGATGTTGACTACGATGAGAGTTTCTCACTCGTATCTATGCTTAACTCTGTCTGAATCATGTTAGCAATTGCCGCATTTTATGAAATCTGGCAAATGGATAAACAAAACTACATTCCTTAATGGATTTATTAAAGAAGAGTTGTATATGATGCAACCAGAAGGTTTTGTCAATCCTAAAGGTGCTAACAAAATATGCAAGCTCCAGCGATCCATCTATGGACTGGTGCAAGCATCTCGGAGTTGGAATATACACTTTGATAAGTTGATCAAAGGATATAGTTTTATACAGACTTGCGGTGAAGCCTGTATTTACAAGAAAGTGAGTGGGAGCACTACAGCATTTCTGATAAGTATATGTGAATGACATATTGTTTATCGGAAATAATGTAGAATTATTCTGCAAAGCATAAAGGAGTGTTTGAAAGGAGTTTTTCAAAAGAAAGACCTCGGTGAAGCTGCTTACATATTGAGCATCAAGATCTATAGAGATAGATCAAGACGCTTGATAAGTTTTTTCAATGAGTACATACCTTAATAAGATTTTGAAGTAGTTCAAAATACAACAGTCAAAGAAAGAAGTTCTTGACTGTGTTACAAGCTATGAAATTGAGTAAGACTCAAAGCCCGACCACGGCAGAAGATAGAACGAGAATGAAAGTCATTCCCTATGCCTCGGCCATAGGTTCTATAAAGTTTGCCATGCTGTGTACCAGATCTATTGTATACCCTACACTGATTTTGGCAAGGGAGTACAATAGTGATCTAGGAGTAGATCACTGGACAGCGGTCAAAATTATCCTTACTGGAATAAGGATATGTTTCTCGATTATGGAAGTGACAAACGGCTCGTCGTAAAAGGTTACGTCGATGCAAGTTTTGACACTAATCTAGATGACTCTAAGTCTCAGTCTAGATACATATTGAAAGTGGGAGCAATTAGCTAGAGTAGCTCCATGCAGAGCATTGTAGACATAGAAATTTGCAAAATACTTACGGATCTGAATGTGACAGACCCGTTGACTAAAATTATCGCACAATTAAAACATGATCACACCTTAGTACTCTTTGGGTGTTAATCACATAGCAATGTGAACTAGATTACTGACTCTAGTAAACCCTTTGGGTGATGGTCACATGACGATGTGAACTATGGGTGTTAATCACATGGTGATGTGAACTATTCATGTTAAATCACATGGCGATGTGAACTAGATTATTGACTCTAGTGCAAGTGGGAGACTGAAGGAAATATGCCCTAGAGGCAATAATAAAGTTATTATTTATTTCCTTATATCATGATAAATGTTTATTATTCATGCTAGAATTGTATTAACCGGAAACATAATACTTGTGTGAATACATAGACAAACAGAGTGTCACTAGTATGCCTCTACTTGACTAGCTCGTTGATCAAAGATGGTTATGTTTCCTAGCCATAGACATGAGTTGTCATTTGATTAACGGGATCACATCATTAGGAGAATGATGTGATTGACTTGACCCATTCCGTTAGCTTAGCACTTGATCGTTTAGTATGTTGCTATTGCTTTCTTCATGACTTATACATGTTCGTATGACTATGAGATTATGCAACTCACGTTTACCGGAGGAACACTTTGTGTGCTACCAAACGTCACAACGTAAATGGGTGATTATAAAGGTGCTCTACAGGTGTCTCCAAAGGTACTTGTTGGGTTGGCGTATTTCGAGATTAGGATTTGTCACTCCGATTGTCGGAGAGGTATCTCTGGGCCCACTCGGTAATGCACATCACTATAAGCCTTGCAAGCATTGTGACTAATAAGTTAGTTGCAGGATGATGTGTTACGGAACGAGTAAAGAGACTTGCCGGTAACGAG
Organism: Triticum aestivum; assembly: GCF_018294505.1. NCBI lineage: Eukaryota > Viridiplantae > Streptophyta > Magnoliopsida > Poales > Poaceae > Triticum > Triticum aestivum. The sequence continues at coordinate 276,745,051 of NC_057796.1, read as the reverse complement.
ATTGAACTAGGTATCGAGATACCGACGATCAAATCTCGGGCAAGTAACATACCGGTGACAAAGGGAACAACGTATGTTGTTATGCGGTCTGACCGATAAAGATCTTCGTAGAATATGTGGGAGCCAATATGGGCATCCAGGTCCCGCTATTGGTTATTGACCGGAGACGTGTCTCGGTCATGTCTACATAGTTCTCGAACCCGTAGGGTCCGCACGCTTAAAGTTACGATGACAGTTTTATTATGAGTTTATGTATGTTGATGTACCGAAGGAGTTCGGAGTCCCGGATGAGATCGGGGACATGACGAGGAGTCTCGAAATGGTCGAGACGTAAAAATCGATATATTGGACGACTATATTCGGACTTCGGAAAGGTTCCGAGTGATTCGGGTATTTTTCGGAGTACCAGAGAGTTACGGGAATACGTATTGGGCCTTATTGGGCCATACGGGAAAGAAGGAAAAGGGCCTCAAGGGTGGCCGCACCCCTCCCCTTGGTCTGGTCCGAATTGGACTAGGGAAGGGGGGCGCCCCCTTCCTTCCTTCTCCCCCTTCCTTCCTTCTCTTTTTCCCTTCCTCTTTTCCTATTCCTTATGGGAGGTGGAATCCTACTAGGACTAGGGAGTCCTAGAAGGACTCCACACTTGGTGCGCCCCCTCCTAGGGCCGGCCTCCTCCTCCCTTGCTCCTTTATATACGGGGGCAAGGGGGCACCCCATGGACACAACAATTGATCCTTCAGATCTCTTAGCCGTGTGCGGTGCCCCCCTCCACCATATTACACCTCGATAATACCGTTGCGGAGCTTAGCCGAAGCCCTGCGTCGGTGGAACATCATCATCGTCACCACACCGTCGTGCTGACGAAACTCTCCCTCAACACTCGGCTGGATCGGAGTTCGGGGATGTCATCGAGCTGAACGTGTGTAGAACTCGGAGGTGCTGTACGTTCGGTACTTGATCGGTCGGATCGTGAAGACATACGACTACATCAACCGCGTTGTGATAACGCTTCCGCTTTCGGTCTACGAGGGTACGTGGACAACACTCTCCCCTCTCATTGCTATGCATCACCATGATCTTGCGTGTGCGTAGCAATTTTTTTGAAATTACTACGTTACCCAACAGTGTGCCCCACGAAAGCCTTCCTTAAACTCTTCCCAGGTGATGTTGTGTTCACTGGGATGCATGTGTAGGAAGTTTTCCCACCATGCTGCAGCTGCTCCAGTAAGGTAGTGGGGTGCATAAAGCACCTTCTCATGATCTGAACACTGTGCAATAATCAGCTTTCTTTCGATGTCTCGAAGCCAATCATCGGCTTCAAGTGGCCTATCAGTGTGAGCAAACGTTGAAGGGCGTGTCTTCTGTAGTTCAGACAACTTGGAGTGTGGTTGGTATGGCTCACGGTGATTTTCCATATTGATGACGTGATTCATCATTTCTTGGTGTTGCTGTTGGTTTGTTCGAAAAGGCGGCATACTTGAGATAAGGCTGTCTCGCTGTCCTGTTGACTAGACTGTCCCTGAGTGAAGTTGTTGCTGGTCTGTGTTCCATAAACTTCTTCTGGTTGATTGGGCATGGAACGAGTCCACGGACGAGACATTTTCCACTCTGGGTATTATTTTGCAAAACTCATGAGAAGAACTGTGTGGCACAAGGAAAATCTTGCAAAGGCAAAAATTTAAAAGACCTCAAGATTTTTCAAGAAGACATAAACGATTTTGCACGGAGAAGGACTGCTTAGCACATACCTTACACGCGATACGCAAACATACGATACAGCACTCAGGATGTGCGTACACACTCCTGGCATGTTATTTAGACTAGCACATTCCTCCGGAATGCAGCGCACACAACTACTACAAACTTAAGTACATAAAACATATCATACATGCGGCTACTCGGCGCACTCAGTCGGAGATGGTGAAGATGTCCTTCCCCTTGCCGAGGGTAAGACCCAGCGGTGCAGGAGACTCAACCTCCACCTCCTCCCTAGTAGGCTCCAGGCGCGTAGCACTGCGCTGAGGTGATGGCGCGGGTGCGACAGGCGGCAGTGCGGGTGCGGCAGGCGGTGCAGCTCTGACTGGAGTAGGAGCGATGACTCGGTCGAACTCCTCAGTGGTAGGCAGACGGCGAGCAGTGGCCAAAATGGCCGGTGCATTAGATGCTGAGGACGAGACGAAAGTCAGAGGCGGTGCCATGTGGAGAAGCTCCTTCCTGCTGGCAGGACCGCCCCAAACTAAGTCCATGCGGGCAGCCACAAGATCGTCCACGAGGTTGTCGAAAGATTCCTCCAGAGCTTTGAGATACTCAACAACCATCTCGATGGCTTCATCTCGCTCTCCCCTATGGCAGGCGAATGCATAGTGACAAGTATATGGCACATGGCATGGGAGGTAGCGGTAGCGACGAGTCTTCATCATAGGGAGGATATCCCGAAGGCGAGCTATCGCCTCACGGGCGGCCATCTGCATGGCATGCCTCTCTGTAGGCATGGCCCTTCCCACAAAATGGAAGTGGCGAGACGCAGAACGTCCCCCCTTGAATTGCACCATGGCCTGGTGCATAGACACGTCGTCGCTGAGCTTGTGCTGGTAAAGTGTGAACTCCGGACGAGTCGCTGGCCCGATCGCGAGCTTGGTGATGGAGACGAGGAGTTTGACAAACCCCTCGGGCACGTTAGTGAACACCCGAGTCTCGCAGCCATTGCCAACCATCTACAAAAGTAGGCAAAAATTCTGAGTAGTCATATCATAAATTTATGATGACCAACAGAAAATAGCTACGTTTGCAAAATGCTGAAAAAAGCACTAAAGATGCTAATAACCGATTAGCGATCGCACCTAGTGGCTTCCTACAGTCAGCCTGGCTCTGATACCAAGCTTGTCACGACTGGTTTTCCAATAAAAATATTTATTGAGAAATCGATCCCTTTTACGGACCAATAAGGAAGAATTCCTTCTCACTGGTAGACAATATCTTGATCACAGAAGAAAAACCAGGAGTACTAGATATAATACAAGGTTGAGCGGAGACTGCTCAACAATTTATTACAAACACGCCAATAAAACATAAAGGCGGATAGGGTGGCATAACTACTAACTCACGATAAAAGCGGTGGTGGGAATATCACAGCGAAGTGGGTGACATGACTCCTGAAAGCTAACAGCTCTTCGAGCGTCGGAGTGAGGCTCGAGGATACTTATTGTGGGTGGCGGAAGCGTATATAATACAAGTGACCAATATCCAGGATCGCACGGGACTGACTGGGACTCCTCTAGGCGTCGGACTCACTATCAAACTCTTCATCCATGAGATCGCCTTCGTCAACATCTGGCCAAATCAACAAGCCAGGTGAGTACTATGAAAGTACTCGCAAGACAGTTCGGACATAAGATATAACGAATGTAAACATGATGCATATGAACAGATTAACAAGCGCACTCAGACAATGAGATAATCATGCATGGGAAATAAAAGAGAAGTCGGGCGGTAGTCCTCCCGAAATCCCAAAGTAATAATGAGGGCCAATCGAGTGTCTGAATGACTCCTCGAAAGGATACAAAAGAATAACAATGCCGCAGTCGGGCGTCAAGGCGACACCACATAAAGGGCTTATAATGGGAAATAAATAACAATGCATGCCACAGTCGGACGTCTGAGCGACATCACATAAAGGGCTTATATTGAAAGTAAATGACAAGAATGCCACAGTCGGACGTATGAGCGACATCACATAAAGGGCTTATATTGAAAGTAAATGACAAGAATGCCACAGTCGGACGTCTGAGCAACATCATATAAAGGGCTTATATTGAAATTAAATGACAAGCATGCCACAGTCGGACGTCTGAGCGACATCACATAAAGGGCTTATATCAAAACTTAATAATTTAGTAGCTCATGAATTTAATATCACAACAAGGGAATATTCTGATACGTGGTAAGATAAAGGTTAGTCCATCCACAGGAATAACAATTCAAACGGGTATACCACTCAAGTTTGTTCACCGGGGATTTACCACTGGGATTGGCATAGATATGGATATACTGGCCACGGTCCTTGACCATGGATACGATGACTCGGAAGGATTTGACTCTGCAGAGTTTGTACTTTAACCATAGCCAACGGATTTCAGTAGTCACGGGGACTAGTTCCGTTTACGGTGTTTTGGAAGAAATACATCTAACCAGTACACACCCATTCAACATTCCGAAGCCAGGAATCACCCTCGGCAACGTTCAAGAAAAACCTTGAGACGGGGAGGCTACAACCCCGCGTAGCATGGGATCAAATTTATATACGCGCGCTCTAAGGGGTGCCCCCCTCTCGGTCCCAACCGGAAACACCCATGCCCCCTGACCGGATGACTGGCTTTAATCCAGGGCCATGGAACCCTCATCCCGGCCCCTCTATTTGGTGTGTACACGGAAAGAGGTTAACAACTTACTAAACCGTATTCTTGGCAGAAAACATGTGGCAGCACGGAAGGGGAAGAACGATAACGTGACTCAGTCCACATTAACGTCGGAGTTTCTGGGATGTCGTAAGGCTGGCATGCTACAACAATACCACCTTACTGCCTTTCATGTCACCACATGACTAGGCTATCTCTCAACAGAGATCACAGTAACTTCGGAACACACGGATAGTTGCCTTACATGCAACGGGATACTCACCGACGCTCATATGCCATGCACAAACCATTCAAGCAAACATGTAAAACACCTATCATATCGAAGGTTCAAACATGCTTGCCTGGTTCGGAGAAGTCGGAGTCTAGCTCGGCGAAGTTCGCGGCTCCGTCACCTCCTCCGGAACCTACGGTATAGCGAAAACGTACACTGACGTGAAAATCATCGCGTGCATAAAATTTGTTCCAAATTTTTTTCCAAATAAATACTATAAAAAACTAGACAAAAATATAAGACTGTTAGAAAAATAATCAATCGAAAATCATCTTTTATTAAAAAGTTATAAGGGTTTTAGTCTAGGGACTAATTTGTAATGAAACAGAAAAGATCCAGGGACTTAACTGAGAAAACAGAAAACGGTTCGGAAAGAAATGCGCCAGCCCAAAGAGAAAACGCACTCTGCCCGAAGGCGCTTTCAGAAAATGGTTCGCGGGTGAAAGAAGAGAGGCTGACGGGGGGTCCACACGTCAGGTTTAAAAACGGCCAACGGAGCTCGCCGGCGCCCGAAGGCTGCGGTGGTCGCCGGCGTTGAACCGCGGCGAGATAGCAGGATCGGAGCGTACCAAGAGGTTCAGTGTGTTCTTCCGTGTCGGTGGGTGGTGGACTTGACCGACGGAGAGCACCACGTCGACGGCGACACTTTCTCTGGCGGACGGTGGCTCGGGCGATGGTGGAGAACTCCGGTGGGTGCTGCAAACTCCAAATTGAAGCGCGGGTCAGCAGAGTGGATGCACTAGAAGGTTACTGGCAAGAGCTGAGGGGTAGGGGTGCACGCACGGGAGCGAATCGAGCTGGGTCCCGTGGCGGGTCGAGGCGGCCGGAGTTGGGGAAGAAGGCTCCCTCGGGGCTCTTCCAGTGGCTTGGCGTGGTATTGGAGGTGTGTAGAGGTGGTGTGGGTTCGAGTTCGAGCTCGGGGCCTCTATTTATAGGCAATCCGAGGGGGTGGCCGTGAACGGAATATCTCCGGCAAGCGATTACGGCGATGTAGACGTTGGGCAGGGAGTTTAAGTGGTCAGGCAGCATCAGGGAGGTTCACTGGTGCCGTTCCCCCGCTAAACCTAGGTCGGGCTTGGCGTAATGCGCCGGTCCTCGACGGGGCGGCCGTACGGGCACGGCGGCGGCAGAGAGCGCGCTCCGCGCCTAGCAGTTCACGACGAAGGGTGTCAATGCGCACGGGCGAGTGGGTGGCCACGCGGCGGCCTCCGGTGGCTTGGGCGGCGCTGGACGGCGCCGTCCACGCTGCGCCTCTCTCTGGCAGCCGCAAAGCCGCTGCTGCCGTCCCTCACGGGGCGGCGCACCTCCTCCTGCTCGTCGCCGACGCCCGCAAGCCTCCAGGAGATCGTGCGGCGCAGGGATAAGAAGGAGGGGACAGGGAGCAAGGTGCCACCGCGGTACTGGCGAGATCGACGTCGGGCTCTGAAGAAAACGACAGCAGTTCCTGAAACTGTTAACTGAACTTTCTGAACTTGACAGAAGCAGTGCCCATCAAGTGCTCGACAAAATGAATTGGCATGAAGAAAAAAATTCTGGAGCTGGGACTTGGTGAGGTGACCTCTCAATGCACCCAGAGGCTGCCTGAATTTTCTCAGATTTTTAGGAGAAGAATTCAAATGAATTTCATCAAATTTGGCAAATAAGGTCCAAACTTGCAGCAAGAATAATTTGAAATATTTGAACTGGAGACCAGTGGATCTTCATGGATCCTGGTTGAGGGCTCAAAGGACTAGCTAGGGAAATTGGTTTGGAGGCAAAACTCAAAGTAGAAAAGGTAGCTCCTTTGAAAATCTCCCATAGCCAAAGTAGAGGGCAGAAATATTTTTGATAAGAAGTAAATGGAAGGGAAATTTATGGGGAGGTTCAAACTGCTGGATTTGAAGTATATCATGATCCAAAGATGGGGAAAGGCTTATGGGAGGGGATTTCCACTTAGGTCATGGCAAGAGGGATTTTTGAAAAGGGGAGAAGATCACTCCAAATGCCATAGGATTATTTAAAAGATTTTTCAAAAGAAATCTCCCAACTGAAAAGCATTTGGTTTTGAGTCCACATAAGAAGGAAAAACTTCCAAGACCAAAATTAAGTCTTGGGTGAATCCAAAGCAAAACACTTGTGATAAAAGAAAATATTTTGAGAGGGAGAGTACTTCAGAAAATTTTTAAATAACATCCCTTAAATCAAATAAAAGTTTGAAAAAGCCAAATAAAATTTTGGGTGGCACATCAGCTCTTCCGCCTCCCGCTCCTCCCGCGCCTCCCGCGCATTTCGCTCCGTCGCCGCTTGAAGCTCGGCGCGGGGGTCCATGCGGCGGGTGCTCCCGGATCCTCCCGGCGATCCAACCACGGAGGCGGCAGCAACCCGCTCAAGAGAAAGCGGAGCCCTGATTTTTGAGACAAGACAAGGATTCAGAAATCGACAAGAAAATAAGAAGGAATATGCAAGAGAATCAACACTTACGCCAAAACCGTTTGCGGCTGCTTCACCACCTTGCGGAAGCGGGCCGCCTTCACGGCCGCCTCATCCCGCCTGGTCGCCGCTGCCCCGCCCTTGGGCTTCTTCGGCCGACTACCGAACAAGCCCGACGTGGCCCGACGCTTCCGCGCGCCGCCTCGAGCAGGCGGCGCGGCGGAGGAACCCGCACCATGGTCGGACGCCGGCTGGCGGCGTGGGACGATTTCCGCCTCATCATCATCCGGCCAGTCGTCGAAGCTGGCTCCAAGCCCGGAGCCGCCTGCTTCGCCGCCTCCCGCCTCGGTGTTGTCGTCCATGGCGGCCGCCCCCAAGTCGGGGTCCTCCAAGTCATGGTCCGCCCGGTCGGGGAGAAATCGGCGATCCGCCCCCGCTGTCCCGGCCGCGGGTCGAAGGAGAGGGCTCTGCAAAGACGTGCCGACTGGTCGGAGTCGGCCAAGAAAAACTTGGTGACAAAACTAAAATAATAGAAGATAAAGAAAGCATACCGTAGGCGGGGGTTTGGCACGGGAGTACGGCTCCTTGCCAAACTGCCACTCTGCGGAGAGCTTGCAGTTCGCGAGATAGTTCACCATATGAGCCACCTCGTCATGAGGCATCTCCTTGGTGCACATCCGACTCGGATCGAGTTGGCCGCTCATTTGACTGATCAAATGAGGGCGGCTTTGAAGCGGGAGCACCCGGTGCTCCACGAAGGCGGCCAGCAGGTCGGACCCAGTCAGGCCCTCCGACTGGATCATTACACGGAGTCAGGCGACGGCGACAGCTCCAGCCGGCGACAGCGTCCTGGCCCGATAGGACCACTGGGGCAACCTCCCAGCCGGCGGGCTGGCTACGTAAGCCGGGAAGTTGACGTAGTCGCCTTGCGGGGCGACGTTCTTCACGTAGAAGTACGATTTCTGCCAGCGCTTCACCGACTGGATCAGCATGATGACAAAGAAGGGGTTGTCGGCTGCCAGCCTCCGCATCGCGATGAAGGCGCCGCTCTGAGCCGGCACGCCCTACATGCGGGTGCCGAGCTTGGATTGGAAGAATTCCCCCCAGAGCTCGAGGGTGGGAAGAACGCCAAGAAAGCCTTCGCACAGAGTGACGAAGGCGGACAGCAGCACCACCGTGTTTGGAGTGAGGTGGTGCGGCTGGAGCTGATAAAAGTCGAGGAATGAGCGGAAGAAGGCGCTCGCGGGCAGACCGAGGCCGCGCAGGAAGTGCGAGCGAAAGATTACCCGCTCGCCTTCTTCCGGTGCCGGCCTGATCTCCTTCTCCGGCGCGAGACGGACCTGCACCTGGTCCTTGCCGGGCAACCGCCGCGTCTTGCGGAGGAAGTCGATGTGGTCCGTGTGGACGTTGGAGCCGTCCCAGTCTCCGCCGTACTGCATGATGGCAAGAAGCTGACGAGAAAGGGTGCGGCGGCGGAGAAACCACGGCCCCGCGGCGGCGAGGTTGCGAGGTAGTGCGAAGATTGGTGGGAAGGCGCGGCGGCGAGAGGCTGCTGCGATGGGAAGAAGGGGGAAGAAGATGGCGGAGAGAGGATGAGCGTGCGAGCGTCTGCCGCTCCCCCTCCTCCCCCTACTTATAGCCTCGTGCGGCGAAGCCGAGGAGGCGAGGCGTGGGGGGGAACATGGGATTAACTGTGCCCACTCCCCCACGTCCCGCGATTATAGCGCCCTAACGACGTGCAGAAACTGCCGTCAGAAGGGTAGCGGCCCGCTTTGGGCCATAGAAAATCAGCGCCTGGGCCTAGGCGTGGAAGTGGTGGGCCCCGGCTTGCGGCTGCGTCCCGTCGCGCGCGTGGGTTGGGAGGCTTTTTTCAGCCGGAAGGTGCCATGTGGCGCGCGGAAGGCGAGCGGCCGGCCCGCAGCCCGGCGAGCGCACCGGCTGGCTCCCGCCTTCAGAATTCAAAAATTCCGCCAAGACGGTGCACCCAACCGAAGCCGGCTCCTAGCTGCTGGATCGTCAAAGATAAGAAGCTGACCAAGCTTCTCGACCTCCTCTCAGCCTCAAAGCCCAACCAGCTTCGGGGACTACTGTCGGAGTAAATGGCCACGACTAGCCTAACCGACTCCCCCTGGCTCTTCGAGAAATTACCAGGCCGATCGAGCCTTCAAGCATCCAAAGCACGGGGCCGCCTTCCTCTGGCCGGCTATCACCAAGGCCGACTACCAGAAGGCGACCCGGCCTCAAAAACCTTCCCGAAGAGAGCTACGAGATGGCCGACTCCCGGAAGCCGGCCCCAAGAGGACCGACTCCTAGAAGCCGGCCATGAAGAAGGCCGACTCCCAGAAGCCGGCCAAGACTGCACCCACCAGGGTTGCACCCACATAACGGTGATAAGACGGGGCGTGGCCGCAGTACGGCCTGCCACCCCCGAATCCCGGAGCATGCATGGCCACAGTGCGCCGTACGGGTCAGCCATCCCCCGTCCGGCGCGGCACTGTTGCCATGTTGACCGCGACGTCACCCACAACAGGCGCCAGTACGGCCCGCGGGCGGCGGCGCCTTCAGCCAGAGAGACGCTCGAAGGCGGCCCGGCCTCCCCTAGTCGGCCTGGGGCGTAGCCGGCTCCCAATAGCCGGCTACCTCCCTCCCTCGAAGTATGTGCATCATTAAGGAGACAAGACGGGCGAGGCTACAGTGAGAGCCCGCCAGGCGGCGGCACTGTAGGCACGCTTACCTCGACAAAGCCCTCGTCATCAGGGGTGAGGCAACAGTAACTAGCCGCCGACAAGGCCCCCAGGCGGTGGGGCCGGCCTGTCGGCCAAGAGGCCGGTAGCCGGTGGGACCCACCAGTCGGCGGGCCCCAACGGCCGGCGGAGAAGCCGGCGAGCACAGACACTGACGGCTGGGGCCCGTACCCAGCCGGATTACCATTGTACCCCCGGGGGTAGGCCTATATAAACCCCCCGGGGCACCCATGCAAAGGGTTGATCTCATAGAGTTTTACACACCACATAGAGAGAAAAAGAGAGCTAGCCTTGCCCTTCTTCTTCCTCTAGCCAAACAGCTCAAGGAGCCTCTTGTAGCTACTTGTCTTGATCTAGTGATCATGCGGAGACCCTGCAGAGCAGGATTAGGGGTGTTATCTCCACGGAGAGCCCTGAACCTAGGTAAGATTCGCCGACGTGCATGTCTTCGCCTTATCCCGTTTCCAGGCACCGGCGATGTCTTTCTGGCTCCCACAATGATAAGCCACCCGTTGGCATATGTCGCATCTACCACCCTACATCCGTCGAGTGGAAGCGCGGCCGGGGAGGCCGCGCAACCATTGCGCGCCTCACTTCATCGGCGGGGCTGCCACGACCGGGACGACTCCCACCGCGCGAGGAGGCGCGGCCGCGGCCGCAAGGGTCCGCGGTGGGGGGCGCGGCGTGCTTGCGCGGGCGGCCCCGCCCCCTCTTGGGCGGTGGCGAGCCAGGCCCTCCTGACGGGCCTTCCCCTTGTCTGCGGCCGAGAACCTCTTCGCAGGCGCCATGGGTGTCGCTACAGGCATTGGAGCGATGGAGGAGAAGCGAATGGAGCATTAAGAGATGGGCGACGGGAGCTCCGCCCCCTCGTCATTTATAGCAGGAGAAGGCCAACCGGCGACCCCCACAATCACAGGTAATGATGATTTTTCTCTGCATGCAGCAGGGACTTGTCAAGTCGGGCAGTTGCCAAGGCAGCGTGGGGAAGCGGAGACGCACGCGTGAACCGAGGCCGCGGGCTGTTGGGGCCCACTGCGCTACGCACTTTCCCCTTGGCTTCATCTCGAAGCCAAGTCCGAGCGCGCCTTGGGCCCGGGGGCTACTGTTGGCGTCCTGGGAACGGGGGTCCCCAGACTTGCCTGCCTGCGGCCCACGGCGTGGCTCCTCCAGGGGCCCTGTACGACCCAACTTCATCAGCGAACACTCAAGACCCTCGCGAGGGGCCAAGCCTCGCGAGGCGGATGATGCAAGACCTCCTCGCGGGCGGCCTCACTAGGCTGGCTTGCGAGGAGCGGAGAGATCAAGGCAAGGGGCACCTTGCAAGGTTCCTGTGACGCAAGCCATGATAACAAAGGCCAGGCGGGCGCCAGAGCGCACGGCGTACTCGTTTCCTCTTTGGTGCTAAAGGGGCAAGCGCAGGCGAGGAGTCCTAAGGCATCAGGCAAAGGTTTCCGTATCGGTGCAACGAGACCAAGACCAGCAGGATGACAGGACGGAGGTCACCGTGGTGCCCAGGGCGGCGTCACCACCAGAGCCTTTGGCAGGCGAAGACCACCTTTAGTCAGGATAACTTGTACTAGTTGTCTCCCTTCAAATTTGGCCGTTGTTGGATCCCTTCCCAACTACATTTGGCAAGAGGGCTAGGGCCTCTATAAATAGGACTAGCCACCATAGTAGGAGGCAACTGACCTTGGGCCATTCAGATCATCCTCAACCACACAAGCTCGCCGAGCTCAAGGACACCTCTCCTCAGGAGGCTGTTCTTCTCTTGTACATGTTCATCCCTAGCCCAAGAGGCAATCCACCACACCACACTAGAGTAGGGTATTACACCACATCGGTGGCCCGAACCAGTATAAACCATGTGCCCCTTGTTTTGCGAGCTCGACGCGCTGAGCTTTGAGATCGCGGTGAGTGCATGAGCTAGAGGGGGAGAGATCTTAGTGCGCACCCTAGTGTTCGAACCTCGAGGGTTTTGCCGGAACCCGAAATCCGACAGCCTCCCAACAAGCGCTATCGTTTAACGCCCCTAGCTAGGCATAGAGATTTCAATGATGCTCACATGAATGACAAGAATTGAAGCACAAAGAGAGCATCATAAAATACGTGACAAACACATCTAAGTCTAACATACTTCCTATGCATAGGCATCTTATAGGCAAACAAATTATCAAGGCAAGCAAAAACTAGCATACGCAAGGAAGCGGAAAGAAACAATAGCAATCTCAACATAACGAGAGGTAATTTAGTAACATGAAAATTTCTACAACCATATTTTCCTCTCTCATAATAATTACATGTAGGATCATAAGCAAATTCATCAATATAGCTATCACAAAACATATTCTTAACACGATCCACATGTATGCAAAGTTGACACTCTTCCAAAATAGTGGGATTAACATTAACTAAAGTCATGACCTCTCCAGACCCACTTTTATCAAAAACTTCATAAGATTGAACATTCTCCAAATATGTGGGATCTAAAGTTGACACTCTTCCAAACCCACTTTAAATATTATTGAAAACATTATTATCAATCTCATATTCATCATGGGGCTTAAATAAATTTTCAAGATCATAAGAAGAATCACCCCAATCATGATCATTGCAACAAGTAGTAGACATAGCAAAACTAGCATCCCCAAGCTTAGGGTTTTTCATATTATTAGCACAACTATCATCAAGAGAATTCATAGTACGTAAAATCATTGCAATCATGCTTTTTATTCAAAGATCTATTGTGAATCGCTTCATAAAGTACTTCACCACAATTTCCAGATTCACGGATTTCAAGCAAAACCTCATAAAGATAATCTAGTGCACTCAACTCACTAGAAATTGGTTCATCATAATTGGATCTCTTAAAAAGATTAGCAAGGGGATGAGGATCCATATCAATATATTTTTAGCAAGCAAAGATGCAAGCACATAGAAGGCACATGGCAACACAAGCAAACGAAAAAGACGAACGGAAGAGGGGCGAAGAAAAGGCAAAGGGCGAAGTGGGGGAGAGGAAAACGAGAGGCAAATGGCAAATAATGTAATGCGAGGGATAAGAGTTTGTGATGGGTACTTGGTATGTCTTGACTTGTGCGTAGATCTCCCCGGCAACGGCGCCTGAAATTGGCTAGTTGACGGGAGATCAACTCTTGACTTGACTTGGTGCAAATCTCCCCGGCAACGGCGCCAGAAATTGGCTAGTTGACGGGAGATCAACTCTTGACTTGACTTGGTGCAAATCTCCCCGGCAACCGCGCCATAAATCCTTCTTGCTACCTGTTGAGCATGCGTTGGTTTTCCCTTGAAGAGGAAAGGGTGATGCAGCAAAGTAGCGTAAGTATTTCCCTCAGTTTTTGAGAACCAAGGTATCAATCGAGTAGGAGACAACACGCAAGTCGCCAAGTACCTGCACAAACAAATAAGAACCTTGCAACCAACGCGATAGAGGGGTTGTCAATCCCTTCAGGGCCACTTGCAAAAGTGAGATTTGATAAAGATAATAAGATGAATATTTTTGGTATTTTTGTGGTATAGATTGGAAAATAAAGATTGCAAAATAAATAGTAAACTAGAATTGTAGATTGGAAACTTATATGATGTAAAGTAGACCCGGGGGCCATAGGTTTCACTAGTGGCTTCTCTCAAGATAGCATGTATTATGGTGGGTGAACAAATTACTGCCGAGCAATTGATAGAAAAGCGCATAGTTATGATGATATCTAAGGAAATGATTATGAATATAGGCATCATGTCCGTGTCAAGTAGACCGAAACAATTTTGCATCTACTACTATTACTTCACACATCGACCGCTATCCAGCATGCATCTAGATTATTAAGTTCATAAGAATGCAGTAACGCATTAGGCAAGATGACATGATGTAGAGGGATAAAATCAAGCAATATGATATAAACCCCATCTTTTTATCCTCGATGGCAACAATATAATACGTGCCTTGCTACCCCTGCTGTCATTGGGAAAGGACATCGCAAGATTGAACCCAAAGCTAAGCACTTCTCCTATTTCAAGAAAGATCAATCTAGTAGGCCAAACTAAACCGATAATTCGAAGAGGCTTACAAAGATATCAAATCATGCATATAAGAATTTAGAGAAGAATCAAATAATATTCATAGATAATCAAGTTCATAAACCCACAATTCATCAGATCTCGGCAAACACACCGCAAAAAGAGTTATATCGAATAGATCTCCAAGAGAATCGAGGAGAACTTTGTATTAAGATCCAAAGAGAGAGAAGAAGCCATCTAGCTAATAACTATGGACCCGAAGGTCTGTGGTAAACTACTCACACATCATCGGAGAGGCTATGGTGTTGATGTAGAAGCCCTCCATGATCGAATCCCCCTCCGGCAGATCACTGAAAAAGGCCCCAAGATGGGATCTCACGGGTACAGAAGGTTGCGGCGGTGGAAAAGGTGTTTCGTGGTCCTCCCCGAAGTTTTCAGGGTATAAGAGTATATATAGGCGAAAGGGGCCCATGAGGGTGGGGGGCGCGCCCACCCCCCTGGGGCACGCCCTCCTGCCTCGTGGCTTCCTCGCTGCTTCCTTGACGTCCACTCCAAATCTCCCTGATTGCGTTTGTTCCAAATACGATCCTCGCGAAGGTTTCATTCTATTTGGATTCCGTTTGATATTCCTTTTCTGCGAAACAGCAATTTGCACTGGGCTTTCGGTTAATAGGTTAATCCCAAAAATAATATAAAAAGGTATATTAAAGCCCATTAAACATCCAAAACAGATAATATAATAGCATGGAACAATCAAAAATTATAGATACGTTGGAGATGTATCACTGCGCGTCTGTGTCAACATCCCAGGGCTCAACAGGGCCGCATCCCAGGAGTGTTTATGGCCTTCGCACGTTGGTCGGTGCGAGGGTCCACCTCACAGCTATGTTCGCATGCCATTCGGCCTGCCGAACGCGGCTATCACCTTCCAGCATCACCTGCGGAGCGTTCTGGCGGCTCAGGAGGCCAGGCATCATGCAGTCCTGGCACAGATGGCGACGGTTCTTCATGAGCCGCCTGGGCCCCCAAAGCCTCCCGAGGCTCTGGACCCAGGCGGCTCGTCAGGAGCAACTTCTTCAATGTACGTCTTCAGCTGCTTCAACATCCCTCCAGCAACAGTGCCAGGTGACTCTTTCCGATTCATTCAGTTGGGGGCGCCCCTCGGGCAGCATTATCCCCAAGTCGCACGGGCCTGTCCCTGCGACGTGTATCCTTTTGTGTCTTTAACTCACTCTATTGGGGGCGCCTCTCGGGCTGCATCATCCCTAGGCCGCGTGGGTTCGTCCCTGCGGCATGTATCGTTCTTGCAATTATCCAAGCTAGCTTGCCTCCTCCCATGAATTACTTTATGATTATCACCTGCCAGTCCGGCACTTCGATGCCATGAATGTCGTGCGCCCTTGCGAGCCAACCCACGACCGCCTCATGATTAAGGGCTGGGACGGCGTCTATGCTTGGGTCCGTTCCTGCAGCGTCGCTAAATCCAAGAGGCTGAGCTCTGGCTCACGGGTAAGCTCCCGTGTATGTCACCTCCCATGGTCCTTGGTGCTTGGCTCTCGCATGAGCTAATCGCGGGCGGATGAGCTAGGGTGCGTGACCCGGTGCCTCGCCACCACGGGAGCCGCGCGTCAGTTGTCTTTCTTTAGGATTTTTCGCATGAGAAGACTGGGCACGGCGTCTGTGCTCGGGTCAGTCCCTGTAGCGTTGATAAGCCCAACGTCTAAGCTCTGTCTGGTGGGCCGGCCCGTTTCACACCAGGAGAATCATTCAGCACAGGTTGTCTAACCATCTCGCAGGGCCACCTCAACTATCAAGAGTCAAAATCAGGCGCAACCTGCCGTGAGGTAGGGCCTCATGAGCCCCGCACTGGCTCACGAGTGCCCAGACACACCTTGTCTAGCCCTGTCGTGCAAGCCACGTGTCAGGGCATGGCTGTACATGCCCCGGGGGTTCCACTCAAAGGGGGCCCCACTCATGCACCTGTGGAAGCACCATGCTCCATGCTGGCAATCGACACGGTTGAGGAGCGGCTATGCCCGTGCAAGTGCGGAAGCGCTATGCTCCGCGCTGGTGATAATCAACTGAGGGTGGCCCCATGGCCGCACCAACCTCAGGGAGCCACCAGGCTGAGTGTCCAGCCTCACCGCAACACTTTCCCCTCGGGAGAGTCGCTCGAGGGGGCTGGGCACGGGGGGCTACGCTCAGGTCATGCCTGGCGTACGCCACCCTGCCGAGCGGGACCTCGGCGAGGACAGGTATGGAGGTCGGTTTGTACGTCAAGGGGGACTCCTGAGCATCGCGACTTAGGAGCCTAACTAGTCACGTAGCCCCTCACCCCTTGGTCTCGTCCTGGCGATTTGGATGACCCAACGATGGCTGAGCCATGCGCAGGACCGGGCCCTGCCGATGCAGAATGCTAAGGCCCACTCTCGCATTCCCTTCCCGAGGGCTGTTTGTACGTCAAGGGGGACTCATGAGCATCGCGACTCAGGAGCCTAACTGGTCACGTAGCCCCTCACCCCTTGGTCTCGTCCTGGTGATCCGGACGACCCAATGGCGGCTGAGGTACGCGCGAGGCCGGGCTCTGCTGATGCAGAACACTAAAGCAATGGGAAGGAAATCACGGAATCCTAGAAAATTATTACAAGACATATTGTTCATCCAAATACCAAACACAAGTTTCAACGCCTCCATGAGGCATGGTGCATGTTGCAGGAAATAAAAGTGGAGGGAAGCGCCGCTAGCAAGCCTTCTCTTCAGCCTTGGGCGCTGCCATCGCCCGCGAGGAGTGCCCCTTCGTCGACAATGTTTCCGTCGCCCGTGCCGTCCGCCAGGGCCGCAGGGTCGGCGGGACTGTCACCCGGGGGCGCGGGGTCGATGGCGAGGAATTTCTCCAGCAGGGCCTCCACCCGGTCCTTCACGGCTTCGGCAGCAGCCTCGCAATGCTCCTCGTCCACGGGCTCAAGCAGGGCGTCGAGGTCGACGCTGGGGTCACCAAGATGAAGATGACTGAAGACACGCGTCAGTGCTGAAGCAGAGAGCGCGCGGGCTCCCCCTCCATCATGGGGCTGATCCCATCAACGACGCCCTCGAGCGTCATGACAAGTTGAGGGAGTAGCTCAGCGGGGCCTTCCTCGTCAGTCACCAACGGCTTCTTCAAGCCCTTCCCGCAGCGCCTCGCGGGACTTCAGCTCAAGGGATTTGAAGGCCGCACGATCTTCAACAATAACCTTTGCCTTGGCTTCTAGCTGGGCCTTCTCCACCTCCACCTTCTTCTCCAGTTCCTCCAGGCGGCTGCGCTTCGCGGCCTGCGCCCGCGCCAACTGCTCCAGCTCGGTGTCACGACCGGTGACCACGTCTTCTTGAGCCTTCATCTTCGCCTCCCACACCTCGCGCTGACGAGCCTTGACAGTGCGCTCATTGCGCATGGTCTCCAGCTCGGCCTCCGCCAACCGGCAACGCTCTTGGGCAGCCGCAGCATCCTTCAGCACCACGTCACAGGCAGCAGCGGCCAGGCCAGCGGCCCACCCGCCTTCCTCGAAGGCTTCTATGGCCTGGCCCAATGCCGCCCTGACAAACGCGTCGGAGCGCAGCCACCCCGAGATTAACTCCAGGCGCCCTGCCGCCAGCCGACAGTCGGCGCCTTGAAGGCCACCCTGAAGCTGGGTCAGCGCGGAAAGAGCCTCCCCAGAGCATCAGGTGAGGCAGAAGGATCACGGCCCAACGGCATGATGGTAAGAGGAGGAGGCAGCATCGGCAGCAAGGCCTGCAGGTTGGCAGCAGCAGAAGAGGCCGGGGGCTCCTGAGGCTCGGTGCCTCAGCAGGCCGGCTGGGGGCAGGCGCCTCCGGAGCCGGCTTGGCCATAGAGATTGCCTTCTCCTGAGGTCGGGCCTCTGAATCTCGCAAGGAAGACCAGGTCGCTGAGGCGCGGGAACCGCCACCGCTCTCCCGCGCCAGAGGCGACGCAACCGGGGCAGGCTGCTGGGTCCCCGGGATCGTGGTCGTCTCGTTCTTCTTATTCACGGCCGGCTTTGGCCTAATGGTACAAGGGGGTGGCATCAAGAAACTACGGCAAGGACAGGGACGAAAGATCAAGACGGAGCACTTACTGGTCCACAGCGGTGTACTCCCTCGCCCTCTTCTGGAGCACCAAGCCTGAATCCTTCGTGGGCTGGGGCACCGGCGCGCAAGCCCCAGGGGCCGATGAGGGGACAGCGGCTGGGACCACAGCAACGCTGGCCGGCGACGAAGCGGAGGCATCGCCTTGGGAGATGAACGTCGACCTGCTCTTCTTCGAGACCCCGGCCTGCGGTTTCTTCGGAGGGGTGCCCCTGGACCTCGTCGTGACCCCGACGGGGTTCGGCAACTCCCTCACCAGATGCTCGCCGGCCACGCGCGGAGGAGAAGTCTCCCCCGCCCCCTCCCGGGTTGCCTCTGAGTCAGACCTCTCCTCCTCGCCGGAGGACAACACAACCGGGGCCTCGTTGGGCACCGGCGGGACGAGCCCGCGCTCGTTGAAGACGGGCAGGGCGGCGACCTCCGCTCCGTCTGGGTGGCGGTACAGCGGAAGATGGGTATCTGGCGGGTATCCCTGGTCCTCCCCGACCAGAAGATGGAGGGCATGGAGACTATAATGGCTAAGGACAGCATAGAAGAAATCAAAGAAAGGGGGACCAGCCCCGCGAAGACACAATGCCAGAAGAAGGGATAGAAAGTGCTGCCCCAGGCCTCCGGCTTGGTGGAACCGACCCGAAGCGCAGTCTCTTCCCCCTCATTGCTGTCGCCCGCCATCACCAGGAGCGCAGTGGGAAGGTTCTTCTTCGAGACCGTGGGCGCGCTCAAGGCAGGCTCGTACCAGGAGGGCGAGCGGATGACCTTCATCTTGTTGGACACCATCGGCTGCGGGCTCGGAGGGGGGTCTAGGCGGATCTGGAGTCTCTTGGGGCGAGAACAGGAAAGGGGATCTAGAGCAAGACGAAGGAAGGCAATGAAGGCTCTGTGGCGAGCACCAGCCTTTTGTCAGGCGAGAACGGTTGCCAAGGCAGCATGGGGAAGAGGAGGCGCCCATGTCCCATCAATCGCCACGTGTCAATCAAGGCCGCAGGCAGTTGGGGCCCGCGGCGCTCCGCACTTGCCCCTTGGCTTCGCCTCGAAGCAAGTTCGAGCGCGCCTTGGGCCCGGGGGCTACTGTCGGCGTTCTGGGACCGGGGGTGCCCAGACTTGCCTTCCTGCGGCCCATGGCGTGGCTCCATCAATGGCCCGGTACGGCCCAGCTTCAGCAGCAAGAACTCAAGACCCTCGCGAGGGGCCAAGCCTTGCAAGGCGGACGACACCAAGACCTCCTTGGGGGCAGTCTCACTAGGCTGGCTCCCGAGGAGCGGAGATATCTATGCAAGGGGCACCTCGCGAGGTTCGCGTGACGTGAGGCGTGACGACCAAGGCCAGGCGGGCACCAGCGGGTGCAGTGTACCAGTTTCCTCTTTGGTGCTAAGGAGGCTAGCGCAGTCGCGGGGTCCCGAAGCATCAGGCAAAGGTTTCCATATCAGTGCAACAAGACCAAGACCAGCAGGATGGCAGGACGGAGGTCATCGTGGAGCCCACAACAGCGCCACCACCACAGCCTTTGGTAGGCGAAGAATACTTTTGTCAGGATAGCTTGTACTAGTTGTCCACCTTCGAACTTGTCCGTTGTGGGATCCCTTCCCGCCTAAACATTTGGGAAGAGGGCCAAGGCCATTATAAATAGGACCTAGCCACCACCATAGCAGGGATGGATCATTCAGATCATCCCCACACCCACCAGCTCATCGAGCTCAAGAACACCTCACCTCCTGAGGCTGTTCATCCATTGTACTAGTTCATCCTCATCCCCTCGAGGCAATCCACCACACACTAGAGTAGGGTATTACACCGCAAGGTGGCCCGAACTAGTATAAACCCCTGCGTCTCTTGTTCTTTTGGTTCGTCGAGCTAGGCCCTCTTGTGCCTTGGTAGAGCATGAGTAGAACAGTGTCTCCAATTTTCCAATATGGATGCACTGCCATGACAAGCGAGAACTTGTTAATTTGAATGGTTCCATTTATGCGGGAAATGCAGTACCTTGCAATCACTTTGGCGTTATTAGCAGGCACAAGTGTAATTCGACCACGCCGGGAAATCGATCCAGGAACTGCTACAGCGAGTAATTTCTGTTGAAATGTAGAATAAAAACCAATTGTAACATATCGTCGAAGATTTATATATATAGTTTATGAGCATCAACATTAAAATAAGACTTTTACCAGCGTTTTGTACACACAATTGGTCCACATCAATGTGTGCACCATAGGTATAATTAATCATGTCCAAAATCCAGTGTTCATACGTTGTGCTATCTCTATCAGATTATCAACAAAGTTTATGACATGCTTCAAGTCCTTCCAGTGAAATTTGGTACGCTTAGTAACATACAGATTGTTCACTATGCATCCAACATATCATGCTTAAAAGGTGGAAAGGTATTATGTATTCAGAACATGGCAGAAGACTATATAGTGCGCATAAATTGGTAAATAGAATTTGTTACTGCCTAGGAACGGAGTCAGAAAATGAAATCACAATTGGTTGCTTAAATAGTGATCAATTAGTCAAAACAAATACCCCGTTTTGCTAAGTAATATGACAACATGGAGAAAGTTGAAAGGATACTAACCTCGACCAGACTTTGATCGGCTGATGACGTTGGGGAAGTAAACATCCATCTTAATTAGACCAGGCTGTGGTGCACACACTAGAATTTTATTGCCAGCTTTCAGTTCATAACACTTAAACTTTTTTCTCCAAAGGTCTGCATTAAAATAGGAGTGACCATCTTTATCAAGTTTTACGCTAACCGTCATTGTAAATCCATGTTGCGTTGTCAATATGACATCCTGGGAGTCATTCATGACCCACAAGTATAGGGGATCAATTGTAGCTCTTTTCGATAAGTAAGAGCGTCGAACCCAATGAGGAGCAGTAGGAAATGAAAAGTAGTTTTCAGTAAGGTAATGTCTGCAAGTGCTAAAATTGTAAGTAGCGGAGTAGTTTGATAGCAAGATAATTTGTAACGAGCAAGTAATGGTAGTAGTAACAAAAGTGCAGCAAGGTAGCCCAATCCTTTTGAGGAAAAGGATAGGCCAAAACAGTCTCTTATGATAAGCGAAGCGTTCTTGAGGGTGCACGAGAATTTCATGTAGTCACTTTCATCATGTTGTTTTGATTTGTGTTCGCTACTTTGATAATTTGATATGTGGGTGGATCGGTGCTTAGGTGCTGTTCTTACTTGAACAAACCTCCTACTTATGATTAACCCTCCCACAAACATCCGCAACTACTAGAAAAGTATTAAGAATAAATTCTAACCATAGTATTAAACTTTTGGATCCAATCGGTCCCTTACGAAATAGCGCATAAACTGGGGTTTAAGCTTTTGTCACTCTCGCAACCCACCATCTAATTGCTACTCCAAAATGCATTCCCTTAGGCCCAAATATGATGAAGTGTCATGTAGTGGACGTTCACATGACACCACTAAGGGAATCACAACATACATACTATCAAAATATCGAACACATATCAAGTTCACATGATTACTTGCAACATGATTTCTCCCGTGACCTCAAGAAAAAAAGTAACTACTCACAAATGATAAACATGTTCATGATCAGAGGAGTATTAAATAGCATAATGGATCTGAACATATAATCTTCCACCAAATAAACCATATAGTAATCAACTACAAGATGTAATCAACACTACTAGTCACCCACAAGCACCAATCTATAGTTCCGGAAACAAGATTGAACACAAGAGATGAACTAGGGTTTGAGAGGAGATGGTGCTGTTGAAGATGTTGATGGAGATTGCCCTCCCCAAGATGGGAGAGTTGTTGGTGATGATGATGACGATGATTTCCCCCTCCGGGAGGGAAGTTCCCCCGGCGAAATCGCTCCGCTGGAGGGCAAAAGTGCTCCTGCCCAAGTTCCGCCTCGAGACGGCGGCTCTCCGTCCCAAAAGTCTCCTCCTTATTTTTTCTAGGTCAAAATGAATTATATACCAAAAGATGGGCACCGGAGGTGGGCCGAGGAGGCCACAACCCTCCAGGGCGCGCCTGGGGGGCCTGGCGCGCCTAGATGGGTTGTGCCCACCTGGTGGCCCCCTCTGGTGTTTATTGGCTCTAGTATTTCTTAAATAATCCATAAAAAATCTCCGTGAAGTTTCAGCTTATTTGGAGTTGTGCGGAATAGGTGGCCTGACGTAGCTTTTCCAGGTCCAGATTTCTAGCTGCCGGAATTCTCCCTCTTGGTGTGTTCCTTGCAAATTATGAGAGAAAAGGCATTTGAATTACTCCAAAAAGCATTATTATGGATAAAAACATTATAAATAATAGTAAGAAAACATGATGCAAAATGGACGTATAAACTCCCCCAAGCTTAGACCTCGCTTGTCCTCAAGCGAAAACCGAAATCGAAAGACATGTCCACATGCTTTGAAAGAGAGGTGTTGATAAAAACAAAATACGCACATAGAAGCATCATGTTGATTATTTTAACAGCAAAAAAATTAAACATAGGACTTTTATCATAGAACTTTTATCATATACTTCTCAAGAATAAGTAATAGTTCATCACACAATCGAAGTATAAAGAAAAAACTCTATTAGAAACCAACAAACTGTGTTCTCAGTCAACTTTGCAACTACAATTCATCATCTTTTCAGGAAGGGTCACGTGTCGGAGCCTTTAGGCAAGTCCACATACTCAACCATCATATAGTCTTTTATGATTGCTAACACTCACCTCGTACCCATGAGCAAAACCTTTCAACCGGACACATAGAAATATAGGGGCTTATAGTTTTGCCTCCCAACATACTCCCCTCAAGGGTGATTGTTGGCGTTCTCGGAACGGGGGTCCCCAGAACTGCGTACCTGCGGCCCACGGCGTGGCTCCACCAGCGGCCTGGTACGGCCCATCTTCACTAGCAAACACTCAAGACCCTCGCGAGGGGCCAAGCCTCGCGAGGCGGACGACGCAAGACCTCCTCGGGGGCGGCCTCACTAGGCTGGCTCGCGAGGGGCAAAGAGATCAAGGCAAGGGGCACCTCGTGAGGCTCCTGTGACGCAATCCATGACGACCAAGGCCAGGCGGGCGCCAGCGCGCGCAGTGTACTCGTTTCCTCTTTGGTGCTAAAGATTCAGGCACAGGCGAGGACTCCCGAGGCATCAGGCAAAGGTTTCCATATCGGTGCAACAAGACCAAGACCAACGGGATGGCAGGACGGAGGTCACCGTGGAGCCCAGGACGGCGTCACCACCAGAGCCTTTGGCAGGCGAAGACCACCTTTAGTCAGGATAACTTGTACTGGTTGTCTCCCTTCAAATTTGGCCGTTGTTCGATCCCTTCCCGCCTTCATTTGGGAAGAGGACCAGGGCCTCTATAAATAGGACTAGCCACCACAGTAGGGGGCAACTCACCATGGATCGGATCCATTCCATCCTCGCACACACAAGCTCATCGAGCCCAAGAACACCTCTCCTTAGGAGGCTGTTCTTCCCTTGTACTTGTTCATCCTCATCCTACAAGGCAATCCACCACACCACACTGGAGTAGGGTATTACACCACATCGGTGGCCCGAACCAGTATAAACCCTGTGTCCCTTGTCCTTCGGGTTCGACATGCAGAGCTTTGAGATCGTGGTGAGTGTGTGAGCTAGGGGAGGGAGAGATCTTCGTGCGCACCCCAGTGTTCGAACCTTAAGGGTTTTGCCGGAACCCGAAATCCGACATTTGGCGCGCCAGGTAGGGGTGCGCCGAAGCCTCTCTTCCATCAGCAGACCCGCCAGCACTCTGCAGCACCAATGTCCGGTGACCCGAGGGCCAACACCGACCACTGGGCAACCTGGCCAGCCAGGGCGACGCCGTCCGCCCAAGAAGACCTCAACTCTGCGCTGCAGGCAGCCCGCACGCTGCCGAACTCCACGGGGCGCAGGTGGTGCGGTCCGGCGCTCTCTGCTCTTACGCCGCGGTGCGTACGGGCCGCCGTAAGGGCCTCAAGCTATGCCGCGGCGAC
This sequence comes from Triticum aestivum, assembly GCF_018294505.1. Classification (NCBI taxonomy): domain Eukaryota; kingdom Viridiplantae; phylum Streptophyta; class Magnoliopsida; order Poales; family Poaceae; genus Triticum; species Triticum aestivum. The sequence goes on along the minus strand of NC_057796.1, from coordinate 276,721,088 downwards.
GGCGCCATACACCCGACGGGAACAAGCAAACATGAGGTCCGCGCTCACAGTGGCGCGGGAGCTGCTGCGGTGCCGACTGGCGGAGAGCGGTCGAGATGCATTGCTGGAGCGTGTTGCCGAGCTGTTGGACGCTGCAGCCAGGGGTACTCCACCTTTCTGCTCCTTGCTTATGCCTCAGGTTGCGGCCGGATCGCACGGTGCGCCTTGCCGCACGCGCGTACCCCCAGGCTCACCAGGAGGTTTCATCGGCATCGGCGCAGCCAGCGGCGCCGGACACCCAACCGCACCTGTGCCTCCCCCAATGGGCGCGGGCGTGAACATTGCCACCCACGGCCCCGGCAGGATGCCACCCTACCATCCTCAGAGCGGTGCGTCGGGCCGGGCGACGCGGAGCGCGGGGCATCTCGCTGGAGGTCCCGGAGTGGCGCCTCCGGAGGCCTATGTGCCCCGCATGGTGGATCGGGAGTACATGCTGGAAGATGACCCTGCTTCGTTCCTCGAGCCGGGTTGGGAAGAGGAGATGCTGGAAGTTGAGACCTTCTAGGGGCCACCCAGGAGCCTCGCCGGCCTTGTCGACGACGACAACCGCAGGGTACCTCTAATCTCTTAGGAACAGGCTTACGCTAACCATGGGTCGCAGGTAGATCAGGTCACGACGGTGGACGACGACCCCAGCCCGGCAGCCTCACTTCCATCGGGGGATGTGCGCTGGGGGCCGCGGGGAAGGGGCCTGGAGCAAGGCGCCGCTCGGAGGTAGGTCCTCTGTCGGGGAGGCGCTGGCGAGCCTTTCCCCCGGCGGAGGGCCCGTGGTCGCCGAGGGCACCGCTAGCGCCCCCTTTGCCCCTTGGCACCGTCCTGGTTTCCGGACGCCCCAACGGTGGTCGAGGGCGGCGCAAGGCGGGGCCCTCGTCCGGCGATATGAAGCAAGGCTAATGCCTGTGAAGGTCTCCGCCCGTGACACTCTCACGTAATAATGAGTGGGGCTGGACACGCCCGGAGTCTCCGGAGTGCCGCCCTCGGGCCTCGGGGGCTCCTGCCCACGTCCTAGTGGAAGCACCATGCTCGGCGCTGTCCGTCGACACTGTCCCCCAATAACTATGCTCACAGCCAGTGAAAGCACTTAGCTCCGCACTGGTGGGAAGACCAGAAGACTAGCTAGGTGCCGGACGCGGTCATTTGCTTTTTGACCTCTTTTCTGTAGCTCAGATTTGCGGCCTTGATCTCAAGTTTTGAAGTTGAATTTCTATTGGCAATCGTGGGGGGCATCTTTTCTCGTTCGTGTTGATTTCGTGAGTTTCTGGATTCGTGCTTTGTTTGAGATTTGTGTCTGCTATTTCCCCCCCCCCCCCTCCGAGCACCTCGCGAGCGGGGGCTGGTAGCGGCATACACCCACTGTGTGAGCACCTCGCCGTCACCAGCGCTCGCTCCTCGCGAGGCCCTCTTAGATGGACTAGCGGACCCCTCAAGAGACCAAAACCGCGTGAGCTTGCAAGGGGCTCCCCTCAGAAGAAACGTACATCCGCAGCTGCTAAATCAGTTTGAAGCTCGACTAGACCAAGGTAAGTTACGGCAGCAAGCCCGCGAGGGGCTCGCAAGCACACAAGAGCGCGTTTTAAGCCTAGCCTAAGGAAGGAAATGGTAATCTGTTTACATGAGGGGCTCCCCCCCCAAATGCTCTTACATCATGAGGGGCCGTGCCCAAGCTTTTGCGTGCAGGTTCAAAATAAAGGGGCGCGGGCTCAGTCAGACATATCGCTCGCTGCGTCTCCCAAGTCGCTCCCGGATAGGCTACTGGCGCTGTCGCTGGCGCCGTCTTCACCGTTATCAACCACGCCGCCCTCATCTGCCACGACCACCACCACGTCGTCATCAGAAGCAAAGGCTCTAACCAGAGCATCCACATTGTCGTCCACCCAGCATGCTAGGTTGTCCCGGATGACCTCAGGCCCCTGGAGCAATGGCGGCATCAAAGTTAAAGTCAGGATTGGTGTTCAGGAGGTGGCTGAAGACGCGGGAGAATGCGCTCCCGAGGAGGCCCCGGCTCTTTTTGTCCACAAGCTCGCGAGCCCTCTCAGCACGGTTCTCCAGGCGCGTCATGACGTCGGTGAAGAAGCGAAGATGGCTGGCATAGTCCTCGGCATGTGGGTGGGGAGCGTGCTCATCGCAGATGGTACCAAGCGCCTGATTGGCCCTCGTCCTGAGGTCCCAAAGCATGGGAACATGCTCGCGCAGTAGCGTCTGCCGGCGAAGCACCTCTTCCATGCTCTGCTGTGCGAAGGACTCGGTGCTGGTAACCCGCAGCCGGAGCGGGAGCACCTCAGTGTAGGAGGAGGCCAGCTCAGCTTGGACGGAGGTCAAGGCAGCTGCTGCGGCCTTCTCGCGCTGCTCCGCCTCAGCCAACCCTGGCCTGAGGGCGGCAGTCCTACCCTCAGATTCGGCCTCCACGAGCTTCAGCTTCAGATTGTACCTATTGGCAAGATCGGCGCGAGCCTCAGCCACCCTGCGGTCAATCTCCTCCTGGGCCCTAGCCTCGCGCGCGCTGACAGTGTCCTCCACTTGGGCAACCTGGCGTTCCCTCTTCTCCAACCGCTCAAGTTCAAGACTGCGCTCCGTGGCTTCCAGCGTCAGCGCTTCCTCACGCCTCAGGACCTCCCTCGCGTTGGGCGGCGCCCCCTTCATCTACGCCAAGGCAGCTCTGCGCACCTCCACTTGCTGCTCCAGGGAGGCGCTCAGGGCCTGGTGCTCCTGCCTGTGCTGCTCGGCGATCTCGCGGCGGTGGTCTGCCTCCCTGGCCTCCTCCAAGGCCCGGGCGCTGGCCTCGCGCGAGGTAGCCAGGGTTGCCTCGGCCTCCGCCTTGGCATGCTCACGCTGGAGGCGCCCGAGGTTAACGGCGACCTTCAGTTGTCGCTATTCGTCCGCCAGTCGAAGGCCCTAGGTTTCAAGACAAGCGTCAACGTCCACAAGTTCTTCCCCAAGCCGGCTGAGTGCGCCCATCACCTCCTGGAAGAGCTCGTGGTGAATGGCACCCCGCTTGCGCGTGATCTCGAACGCGCGGCCAGGCCCGTCCCTTGCACCGGAAGTTGTTGAAGATGTCCGAGGGGGCTCGACACCCGCCAGCAGGGGGCTGGGGGCTGGTGCCTTGCTGGGTGCCCCTCTGGCCCTGTCGAGAGCCTTGGGGAAGGGTGTCTCGTCACCTGAACGAGAGGCCAGGGCTGAGGCCACCCAGCTGCGGTCGACAACCAAAGGAGGAGCCCTTGGCACGCCGGCCGCGCCCCAGGTAAGGCCGCGAAGGAGGAGCGACAGGAGTGCGGGGTCGAGGCGCCAGGCTGGCGTGCTTGCCTCCTCAGCCGACCTCGCGATAAATGCGGCAGGCCGGCTTGGAGTGTTCAAGGCCAGCAGGGGACCTGAGGCAGGAGGAGGTCGCTTCTCATGAGATTTCTCCGCCTCAACAGAAGGGACCCTGGGGAGCCATAGTCAGGAGGGGAAGCAGCACTCAAGAAACTACAAAGATAAGGTACTCACTCGTCTACGGCGATGTACTTCCTCTGTTTCAATGGCCGGACGGCATCGCCGCTGCAGCTTGGAGACCCTTTCCTCTTTCGGAGCGCGCCGAAGTTCAGCCAGAGCCGGCCAAAGCCCGGGGTACGGACGCCAGCTTCGGGCTCAGCTGGGGAAGCTCCTGAGGAGACGACCTCGGGGGTGCCGTACCGCGTGGAGACCTCGGCCTCCGCCTCGCGACGACCCGCCAGGACCTCGGGAGCTGTGGCCTCGGGAGCATCAAGCTACGACGCCTCTCCGGCCGCTTCATCAGGATGACTCTCCAGAGAGCCATGAGTCGGCCCTCTGGGAGTCCCGAGCGGCGCCGACCCTCCGACAGCTGCGTCGCCGGCGGCCGGCGATGGTTGCCCCCCTGCGCCCACTTCCGGGGATGTCGCTGCGCCGGTGGCGGGAAAGGGAACCACGAAGACAGGGTTCTCGCGAGGCCCTTAAAGACCTGCAGGACGTAACCCCCACTCATCAAAAGGGGGCATCTGCCTCGCGAAGTCCACCTTGTTCATGCAGCAGTACAAGAGGCAACCCTCCTCCGGCATATTGGCTGGCGACGGGTTGCCCGTCAGGATCTCGAGCACAGTTCATTGCGCCTCAAGTGGAAGCCCGGACTCGTGAAGCCTCATGCGGTCCTTGCTACCGGACAAGGTCCACATTGGTCGAGAATGGCACTGAAGCGGGGCAACGCGGCACCGGATGAACTCCTTCACCATCGTAGGCGCGGTCACGCCAAGACCCTTCAGCCTCTTTAGCTGGAGCCCGACGTAGGCAAGACGCGGGTCGGCGAGCCTCTCGTGGCCCCAGCCAGAGCTGGGAACGGCGGGTGCCGATGGGAGCGAGAGCAGAGGGCTGAGCACGCCGACGTCCATGAATACCCACAGCTGCCGGAACTCGCGTGCAGACGGCGAGAGCTCAAAGTCAATCCCCGAGCCAGCCGTCGCTGCCACGGCCTGGAAGCTCAGACACCCTAAGCACTGCCGAGGGTCGGCCAGGTGCAGCGAGAAGAAATAGCGAAGTAAGGCCAGGAGGGAGCGATGCCCACCATGGCCTCGCAGACAAAGGCAAAGACAGCAAGGAGGGCGATGGATTGGGGATCTAAGTGCAGCATATGGATCTGGTAATGAGAAAGCACAGCGTTGAAGAAGGAGGAGAAAGGGGGATCAAGCCGGCCCATAAGGTGTCAAGAAGAATGTGGACCTCAGTGACTGTCCTGTCAATGCAGGCACGAGATGCGGGCCAGGCCACCGTCTTCCCCCATTCATTGAAGTTGGCGGCGAGAGCTGGGGGGACCTTGCCCATGGCTTCCTAGTTGAGCACCACTGACTGCCCGAGAGCCGGCTCGAAGGCCGGGGGTGATTCAGCTGAAGACTGGAGCTTCTTCTTCCCCTTCTTCGGTCGGCTCGGTGCCATGGCGGCAGAGGGGACAGAGCTCTGGTCAGATTGGAAGCAGAGGCTGTTGTTTCGAGGAGGCGGAAGAGTTGGGGCAGCGTGTCGCCAGCAACGAAGGAGTAACTGTGTTGGCCGCAGGGGCCGCCTAGCCAGGAGGATATCAAGGCTGCGTGGGGAAGCGGGGGCGCCCACATCCCGTTAGTTGCCACGCGTCAATCAAGGCCGCAGGCGGTTGGGGCCCGCGGCGCTCCACACTCGAAGCCAAGTTCGAGCGCGCCTTGGGCCCTGGGGCTACTGTCAGCGTTCTGGGAACGGGGTCCCCAGACCTGCCTGCGGCCCATGGCATGGCTCCACCAGCGGCCTGGTACGGCCCATCTTCACCAGCAAACACTCAAGACCCTCGCGAGGGGCCAAGCCTCACAAGGCGGACGACGCATGACCTCCTCGGGGGCGGCCTCATTAGGCTGGCTCGTGAGGGGCGGAGAGATCAAGGCAAGGGGAACCTCGCGAGGTTCCTGTGACGCAATCCATGATGACCAAGGCCAGGCAGGCGCCAGCGCGCGAAGTGTACTTGTTTCCTCTTTGGTGCTAAAGAGGCAGGCGCAGGAGAGGAGTAACGAGGCATCACGCGAAGGTTTCCGTATCGGTGCAACAAGACCAAGACTAGCAGGACGGCAGGACGGAGGTCACCGTGGAGCCCAGGACGGCGTCACCATCAGAGCCTTTGGTAGGCGAAGACCACCTTTAGTCAGGATAACTTGTACTGGTTGTCTTCCTTCAAATTGGGCCATTGTTGGAACCCTTCCCGCCTACATTTGGGAAGAGGACCAGGGCCTCTATAAATAGGACTAGCCACCACAGTAGGGGGCAACTCACCTTGGATCGGATCCATTCCATCCTCGCACACACAAGCTCATCGAGCCGAAGAACACCTCTCCTCAGGAGGCTGTTCTTCCCTTGTACTTGTTCATCCTCAGCCTACAAGACAATCCACCACACCACACTGGAGTAGGGTATTACACCACATCGATGGCCCGAACTAGTATAAACCCTGTGTCCCTTGTCCTTCGGGTTCGACGTGCAGAGCTTTGAGATTGTGGTGAGTGTGTGAGCTAGGGGAGGGAGAGATCTTCGTGCGCACCCCAGTGTTCGAACCTTAAGGGTTTTGCCGGAACCCGAAATCCGACAGTGATGTCAACAATAATAACTCATGCTATCTATATTCAACTAGACATATGTGCCTAGATATTTCCTCACCACATGATGCTTGCCAAAGGAGAAAAATAAAAGGAATGGAAGGAAAACTTTGACTCTTTGCATAAAAGTAAGTGCATAAAAGTAAAGGATAGGCCCTTCGCTTCGGGAAGCAGAGGTTGCCATGCGCTTATTTGTTTGTATGCTCAATCCCTTAGTGCAAGAGAACGTCACATTGTATTGCCCCTTAAGATGACAACCTTTATTATGCAGTCTGTCGCTTTTATTCTTTGTCACCCAAGTTCGTACAACGCTCAATTTTCTCTTACACTAAATGATCTCACACTTTTAGAAGCAATTTTTATTGCCTTTTTGCACCGATGACAACTTACTTGAGGGATCTTGCTCAATCCCTAGGTAGGTATGGTGGACACCTGAAAGTAAGATTTGGGTTTAAGGGTTTTTGGATGCACAAGTATTATCTCTACTTAGTGCAGAATTTTTGGCTAGCAACGATAGGGGCAAGCATCACATGTTAAAGGATCTATGACAATATGACTTCTAAGTGAATATAAACAAACATAAATCATTAGGTTGTCTTCCTTGTCCAACATCAATAATTTTGGCATATAATATTTTGATGAGGGTTCACAATCACAAAAGATTTCTAGGATAGTGTATCTATATGTGAATCTTCTCTTCCCTTATTAATTCTTTCATGAGTTGCATCATTGACTAATGCTATGTTTGTCAATCCCTAATAAATTTTCTACTTATACTTTTCCTTATGTGGTGCTATCACCTACCATAGGATTAGTATATAATCTTATTGATTTATTTCTTTTCTTCTATTTATTTCCTTTCTCTTTTTCTTTTCTTATTTCTTTTCTTTATTTGAACATGAAAGTAAAGAAAGCAAAAACTCAAACTAACTTTATTATATAACTTGCACACGATTACAAGGATAGATCACTAAGCAAACTCTAAAAGAAGAAAGGATTGAACTAAAATTTATTTTATTCTAAAAGCAAAAGATTGAACAAAGATAAGTAAAAACAAAAAGATAGTGGGATGATACGATACCGGGGCACCTCCCCCAAGCTTGGCGGAAGCCAAGGGGAGTGCCCATACCCGATACTCAATTCTCCTTTGGTGGTGAAGAAAATTGTGGTGGCGAAGAAACGATCCAATCCTTAAGGATCAAGAGGTTCTCCAGCTGACGGATGACGCTCCTGAGATGGATGATATGCTCTTGATGCAGAATATTTTCGCGAGTGAGATATTTATTCTGTACGCAAACTATTTCAATAATGTGAAAAGCCTCAATCTCAGCAGGAGTAAGATGAGGAAGGTAGGGCTTAAGAATATCCTCTTCCTCCTCCTCGGCCAGTAGCTCTTGTGCGGCCACCAGGGGTGGATCTAAGGTGGCTTTCTTGCCCTTGTCTCCCTTGATGGCGTCCGTGGGCTCCTCTTGCTTCGTCTCGATCTTCATCAGCCAAGCATCTTCTTCCATGTTGTTGGAAGAGCAAGAAGACATGATCTCTGGCTTGATAAATCTGACCAGAAACAGCAAGAAAAGATAACAGAGGATTTCTCCACGATATGGTGGTTAACAGGTTCGGGAAGTATATATAGATTTTTTATCTTGGAGGACAAGCATACGGAACAAAAACGGAGTACGGAAGGTGTCCCAGGTGGGCGCTTTCCTGGCGCGCCCTGGTGTCTTGTGCCCACCAGGGGACACTTCCTGGAAGTTTCTTTATTTCCAAAATTCTAAAATATTCCAAAACTGACAGAAAATATTTTTGGGGAATTTTTGGAGTCACGTACCTCTTTATTTTCATGATTCTGGAGTGTTCCGGAAGGACTCTTTTATGTGTTCTTCCGGTGTCAAAGTTTCGATAATATTACTTTCAACATTAATAGGTGTATCTAAGATATAATGCTTTATTCGTTTCCCATTGACAACCTTCGGGTTAGTACCTTCGGAATTATTTATTTTGATGGCTCCAGACAGGTAAACCTCCTCCATGACATATGGGCCTTCCCATTTTGAGAGGAGATTTCCTACAAAAAGTCTAAAACGAGATTTGTACGAAAGAACATATTCTCCGACTTTAAACTCACACTTTTGGATTCTTTTGTCATGCCATCTTTTAACCTTTTCTTTGAATAACTTTGCACTTTCATAAGCTTGGGTTCTCCATTCATCTAAAGAACTTATATCAAATAACCTCTTTTCACCAGCAAGTTTGACATCATAGTTGAGTTCTTTAACTGCCCAATATGCTTTATGTTCTAACTCAAGAGGCAAATGACAAGCTTTTCCATAAACCATTTTCTAAGGACACATACCCATAGGATTTTTTATATGTTGTTCTATAAGCCCAAAGTGCATCATCTAATTTCTTAGACCAATTCTTCCTGGACCTATTAAAAGTCTTTTGCAAAATTTATTTTATTTCTCTATTACTAAGTTCAACTTGACCACTAGACTGAGGATGATAGGGTGATGCAATTCTATGGTTAACATCATACTTAGCAAGCATTTTACGGAAAGCACCATGAATAATGTGTGAACCACCATCAGTCATTAAATATCTAGGGACTCCAAACCTTGGGAAAATAACTTCCTTAAGCATTTTAATAGAGGTGTTATGATCAGCACTACTAGTTGGAAAAGCTTCTACCCACTTAGTAACATAATCAATAGCAACCAAAATATGTGTATACCCATTAGAGGAAGGAAAAGGTCCCATGTAATCAAATCCCCAAATATCAAATGGTTCAACAGCAAGTGAATAATTCATAGGCATTTCTTGACGCTTGCCGATATTACCTATTCTTTGACATTCATCACAAGAAGAGACAAACTTATGGGCATCCTTGAAGAGAGTAGGCAAATAAAATCCAGATTGCAATACCTTGTGAGCAGTTCTATCTCCAGCATGATGCCCTCCATAAGCCTCAGAGTGACATTTCCGTAGGATTTGTCCATGTTCATGCTCAGGTACACAACGTCTAATAATACTGTCTACTCCTTCTTTATAAAGATGTGGGTCATCCCAAAAGTAATGTCTTAAATCATAGAAGAATTTTTTTTCTTTTGCTGATATGTAAAGCTAGGTGGTAAATATTTAGCAACGATGTAATTAGCATAATCAGCATACCAAGGAGTACTATGAGAAACATTTATTGCGGCTAACTGCTCATCAGGAAAACTATGATCAATAGGTAGTGGGTCATCAAGCACATTTTCAAGCCTAGACAAGTTATCAGCTACTAGGTTCTCAGGTCCTTTTCTATCAATGATATGTAAATCAAATTCTTGTAACAAGAGAACCCAACGAATAAGTCTAGGTTTAGCATCTTTCTTTTCCATAAGATATTTAATAGCAGCATGGTCTGTGTGAACAGTTACTTTGGAATCAACAATATAAGGTCTAAATTTATCACAAGCAAACACCATTGCTAAGAATTCTTTTTCAGTAGTAGCATAGTTTCTTTGAGCACTGTCTAGGGTTTTACTAGCATAATGAACGACATTCAATTTCTTATCAACTCTTTGTCCTGGAATAGCACCAACAGCAAATCACTAGCATCACACATAATTTCAAAAGGCAAGTTCCAATCAGGTGGTTGAACAATAGGTGAAGAAATTAAGGCTTTCTTGAGTGTTTCAAAGGCTTCAAGACAATCATCATCAAAAACAAAAGGAATATCCTTTTGCAAAAGATTAGTAAGAGGACTAGAGATTTTAGAAAAGTCTTTGATAAATCTCCTATAGAAACCAGCATGACCTAGGAAACTACGAATACCTTTGATGTCCTTAGGACATGGCATTTTCTCAATTGCATCAACCTTAGCTTGGTCCAATTCAATACATCTTTCAAAAAATTTATGACCCAAGACAATATCTTCATTAACCATAAACTGGCACTTCTCCCAATTCAAGACAAGATTTGTTTGTTCACATCTCTGCAAAACTCGCTCCAAATTGCTTAAACAATCATCAAAAGACTTCACATAAACAAAGAAGTCATCCATGAAAACCTCAACAATCTTTTCACAAAAATCAGACAATATAGCAGTCATACATCTTTGAAAGGTAGCAGGTGCATTACATAAACCAAAAGGCATATGTCTATAAGCATAAGTTCCAAAGGGACAAGTAAAAGTGGTCTTTTCTTGATCAGGTTGAGAAATAGGTATTTGTGAAAAGCTAGAATATCCATCTAGGAAGCAAAAGTGTGTGTGCTTAGATAATCTTTCAAGCATTTGATCAATAAAAGGCAAAGGGTAATGATCTTTTCTAGTTGCTTTGTTTAATTTTCTGTAATCAATTACCATTCTATAGCCTGTAACAATTCTTTGTGGAGTATGTTCATTCTTATCATTAGGAACAACAGTAATACCTCCTTTCTTAGGGACACAATGAACAGGACTTACCCATCTACTATCAGCTATAGGATAGATTATACCTATTTCCAGAAGTTTTAAGATTTCAATTCTTACCACTTCTTTCATTTTTGGATTCAACATGCGTTGGTGATCAACAACGGGTTTAGCATCAGGTTCCATATTAATTTTGTGCTGACATAGAGTGGGACTAATGCCCTTTAAATCATCAAGAGTATATCCAATAGCAGCCCAATGCTTCCTTAGAACTTTCAATAATCTTTCTTCTTCATGTTCTGAAAGGTTAGCACTAATAATAACATGATATATTTTCTTTTCATCAAGATAAACATATTTCTAAGTGTCTGGCAATTATTTTAATTCAAACACAGGGTCACCTTTAGGTGGAGGAGGACCTCCTAGAGTTTTAATAGGCAAATTGTGTCTAAGTAGAGGACGTTGTTCAAAGAAATTTTTTTATCTATTTCATTTCTTTCATGCATATGTAAGTCATTTTCATGGTCTAGTAAATATTGTTCTAAAGGATCAGTAGGTGGAACAGCAATAGATGCAAGACCAATTGATTCATCCTTACTAGGCAATTCTTTTTCATGATGATTTCTACTAAACTTGGAAAAATTAAACTCATGAGACTCATCACCAAAGCTAACACCAACAGTTTGTTTCTTGCAATCTATGTTAGCATTAACTGTATTCAAGAAAGGTCTACCAAAGATAATGGGACAAAAGTCATCTTGTGGGGAACCAAGAACAAGAAAATCAGTAGGGTATTTTATTTTCCCACACAAGACTTCAACATCTCTAACAATCCAAAATGGTGATATGGTGTCTCTATTAGCAAGTTTAATAGTAACATCTATTTCTTCTATCTCAGCAGGTGCTATGTCTTTCATGATTTCTTCATATAAAGTGTAGGGAATAGCACTCACACTAGCACCCATGTGACATAAACCATGATAACAGTGATCTCCTATTTTAACTGAAATAACAGGCATGCCAACAACTGGTCTATGTTTATCTCTTTTATCAGATTTAGCAATTCTATCAGCTTCTTCACAGAAGTAAATAACATGCCCATCTATATCTTCTTCCAAGAGATCTTTAACCATATCAATACTAGGTTCTACTTTAATTTTTTCATCAGGTTTAGGTGTTCTAATATAACTTTTGTTAACCACAGTGGAAACTTTAGCATGTTCCTTTATCCTAATAGGGAAAGGTGGTTTCTCAATATAAGCAGAAGGAACAACTGGATCAACATTATAGAGTATAGTTTCTTCTTTAACTGGTACTGGTTCTTTAATTTCTTCTTTAATAGGTGTGATATTTAAACCACTTCTCCTTAGGGAGTTCAACATGAGTAGCAAATGATTCACAAAACGAGGCTACTATCTCAGAGTCAAGTCCATATTTAGTGCTAAACTTTTGAAAAGCATCGGTATCCATAAAAGATTTAACACAATCATACTTAAGTTTAATACCTGAATCTTTACCTTCGTCGATTTCCCAATCTTCAGAGTTGCGTTTAATTCTTTAAAAAAGATCCCACCGGAATTCAATAGTCTTCTTCATAAAAGAACCAGCACAAGAAATATCAAGCATGGTTTGATCATTACGAGAAAGCCGAGCATAAAAGTTCAGGATAATAATTTCTCTTGAGAGCTCATGATTGGGGCATGAATATAACATTGACTTAAGTCTCCCCTAAGCTAGAGCGATACTTTCTCCTTCACGAGGCCAAAAATTATATATATAATTCCGATCACGATGAACTAGATGCATAGGATAAAATTTTTGGTGGAACTCCAATTTCAAACGATTCCAATTAATTCCATGATCCAATATCATCGCATAGCCTATACCATGCCAATGCTTTTCCCTTAAAAAATAAGGGGAAAACCTTTTTCATCACTTCATCCTTGGGTAAACCTGCAAGCTTAAACAATCCACAAATTTGTTCCACATATATCAAGTGCATATCAGGATGTTCAGTTCCATCTCCTGCATAAGGATTAGCTAGCAGTTGTTCTATCATACCCGAAGGGATTTCATATTCAATATTTTCAGTAGGTACAGTAGGTTGAGGGGTAGCTAATTGTGGTTCCGGACAAGGTGAAGATACCCCGAACAAACCCCTCAAAGGATTGTTTTCCATAGTAACAAGTGACAATAAATTTCAGCACACTATATAAATGTTTCCTTACCAAATTCCACTTACCAAAGGCGCTTTACTCCCTGACACGGCGCCAAAAAATAGTCTTGATGACCCACAAGTATAGGGGATAAATTGTATCTCTTTTAGATAAGTAAGAGTGTCGAACCGAACGAGGAGCAGAAGGAAATGACAAGTAGTTTTCAGTAAGGTAATGTCTGCAAGTGCTGAAATTGTAAGTAGCGGAGTAGTTTGATAATTTGTAACTAGCAAGTAACGGTAGTAGTAACAAAAGTGCAGCAAAGTAGCCCAATCCTTTTGAGGCAAAGGACAGGCCAAAACAGTCTCTTATGATAAGCAAAGCGTTCTTGAGGGTACATGGGAATTTCATCTAGTCACTTTCATAATGTTAGTTTGATTTGTGTTCGCTAATTTGATAATTTGATATGTGGGTGGATCGATGCTTAGGTGTTGTTCTTACTTGAACAAACCTCCTACTTATGATTAAACCTCCCTCAAGCATCCGCAACTACGAGAAAAGTATTAAGAATAAATTCTAACCATAGCATTAAACTATTTGGATCCAATCGGTCCCTTACGAAATAGCGCATAAACTAGGGTTTAAGCTTCTATCACTCTCGCAACCCACCATCTAATAGCTACTCCACAATGCATTCCCTTAGGCCAAAATATGGTGAAGTTTCATGTAGTCGACGTTCACATGACACCACGAAGGGAATCACAACATACATACTATCAGAATATCGAACACATATCAAGTTCACATGATTACTTGCAACATGATTTCTCCCATGACCTCAAGAACAAAAGTAACTACTCACAAATGATAGACATGTTCATGATCAGAGGAGTATTAATTAGCATAATGGATCTGAGCATATAATCTTCCACCAAATAAACCATATAGTAATCAACTACAAGATGTAATCAACACTACTAGTCACCCACAAGCACCAATCTATAGTTCCGGTAACAAGATTGAACACAAGAGATGAACTAGGGTTTGAGAGGAGATGGTGCTGTTGAAGATGTTGATGGATATTGCCCTCCCCAAGATGGGAGAGTTGTTGGTGATGATGATGACGATGATTTCCCCCTCCGGGAGGGAAGTTCCCCCGGCGGAATCGCTCCGCTGGAGGGCAAAAGTGCTCCTCCCCATGTTCCACCTCGAGACGGCGGCTCTCTGTCCCGAAAGTCTCCTCCTTATTTTTTCTAGGTCAAAATGACTTATATACCAAAAGATGGGCACCGGAGGTGGGCCGAGGAGGCCACAACCCTCCAGGGCGCGCCTGGGGGGCCTGGCGCGCCTAGATGGGTTGTGCCCACCTGGTGGCCCCCTCTGGTGTTTATTGGCTCTAGTATTTCTTAAATAATCCATAAAAAATCTCCATGAAGTTTCAGCTTATTTGGAGTTGTGCGGAATAGGTGGCATGACGTAGCTTTTCCAGGTCCAGATTTCCAGCTGCCGAAATTCTCCCTCTTGGTGTGTTCCTTGCAAATTGTGAGAGAAAAGACATTAGAATTACTCCAAAAAGCATTATTATGGATGAAAACATTATAAATAACAGTAAGAAAACATGATGCAAAATGGACGTATCAGTCATCAACAAAGTAAAGCCCAAGATTTCCTTCTACTCCTGTTCTTGCAAAGCAAGGGATGTACTGCTTGAAATGAAAATTAAGATCATAAATTAGATATATTGAAACAACAGAGCAAGATGAAAATATGGGAGTAACTGATAGAACAGATCAATATATAGATGAAAGCAAAGTACAAAAATATATAATTAAAAATAGATAATGTAACAAAGATTTGATGCAAATATATAGATAATGTAGCAACAGACGGTGTATGTTCAAAAATTTAGGCCATGCCGACCGTGGTAGGTTGAGATTGAACATACAGAGTGCTTCCTGAAGTCATCTGGAATGGTGAGTAGAACTTCGTGTCCAAGTGGCCGCGACCACATTTGTCCGATTTGTGGTCGCACTATGGACACATGAATGAACACCCATGAATCAGGTAGAACAAAAATGATTCCACGGCGATTTTCGCCGGTTGATTAACAGCGACAGACGGACTGCGATAAGAGATGACTGAATATTTTGCTAAGCTGATTACCTTCTCCATGAGAAAAATCCCCGGCCCAACCCCGCAGAAAACCCCAGTCAACTAGAGTCTAGAATGTCGGTGCAGATAGGAGGCGGAAAGCGGTAGGGGCAAAATCCCGTGTCGTTTGGAGCGCGACCTCCGCCCACCGACAACAGCCGTCGAGCTTAGGGTGGCCGCCACGATAGAAGTTGATGAGGTGCAGAGTTGCGGAGGAGTCTGCGCCTTGTGGGTGGGGACAAAGTGGGTGAGGGTTTTCTTTTTTCCTTTTGCATGTGTGAGTGAACACACACGGTTCGCAGAGGCGACGGAGATGAATCGTGTGCGATGGTAAATCACCGAGATTGAATGGGAATCGAAATTTCCTTTGTCCTTCATCCATGAGTTTTTTTCTACGATGAGCATAAACCCTGCTAATCACCGTGTACAAACTTGGCACTTTTCTGGTTCATTTACAATATTTAGGGGATTATGTGCATTTTGTAGGCATTAATGCACATAATTCAAATTCAAATTCGGTACTTGAAAAGATGCACAAAAACGGTTTGGAAAAACCATACTCGTGGTATTTAGTAAATTCTCAAGCCTTTTACAAGATATGGGCAGAGATTTCAAGGGAATGCGTGGCAATAGTCAACCACAAACGCGTCATTTATTGGGTTATCGACTATAGAAAAATGAAATACGTGCTTGAAAAACATGACGCCTTGCATGGTGCCATGGTATGGCCTCGCCGTGCCCTGGTTAAAAGCTGAGAAGGTTTGATTTATGTCATCATGCACGCCTTTCATAAATCAAACCATCACCGAGGAAGTTCCATGCTTTAGAGAGGGAAATCACCAAGATTGAAGGGGAATCCAAATTTCCGTCCTAGTTTGTCATTCAGTTTTTTTTTCCAATGATCAACATACCGCCTCAAATGCAACGTGTTCAAATTTGACATTTTTTGGGGCTCATTTACCATATTTAGGGGATTATTTCATTTTATAGGCATTAATGCACATAATTCAAATTCGAACAATCGGTGCATGAAAAGGTGCACAAGAACGTTATAGAAAACCATGCTCGTGCTATTTAGTACATTCTCATGCATTTTACAAGGAATGTGTGGACATTTCAAGGAAATGTGTGGCAATAGTCAACCATAAACGCGTCATTTACTGGGTTAACGACTATACAAAAATAAAATACATGCCTGGAAAACATGTGTAACATCCCAAATTTTCAATTTGGAATGTTATACAATAGATCATCATGCATAACATATTTTATTGCATTTTGTTTTGCGATCCTAGAAATTCTACGCAACTCAAGGACCCACGGAGAGAGTTGGGGATTTCGTTATTTTCATATTTGGGTTTTCTCAAATTTTGAAAATAGGATCATTTGTTTTAATTATTTTCTCTCCGAAAATATTTCATATCAAATATATGGGAGGGGATAATATGACTTCTCCAAAAATAATGAAATATTGGAGGAAAATATTAAAAACAAATATTTGATTTTATTTGGATTTTATTTGATTTTATTTTAATTAGGAAAAATACGCGTTTTATAAAATTGTATTTTAGGCCCAAATAAATGTTCATCTTGTCCGGCTTATTTTTAGAGGACGGGAAAAATTTATTTCGGGATTTTTGGAGTCCGTTTAGTATTTCTTTTCCTTCTTTTTCTACACGTCTGATTTAAAAAAAAAAGAACCAACCGACCTACCGGGCCGTGTCCGGCTAGGACTCTGGCCCGGCCGGCCTTTACAAGCCGGGAGGCCGAGCCCCGCAGCCCAGCCTGAGCCGCCCGCCCACCCAGCGAAACCCTAGCCGCCGCCGCCGCTGCCCGCCGACGCCGCCGCCCCGCGCCGCCGCCGCCCGTCCCGCCGCCGCCTGTAGCCGCCGTCGCCGAAGCTCCTCCGCCCCTTGCCGGACCTCGCCGCCGCCGGAGGAAGCCACCCGCGCCGCCGCCGGTTTTCTTCGGAAAACCGTGGGTTTTTTTTTTGGAAACCGCGGTTTTTTTTATAGATCAGTTTAGTTTTTTTCCGGTTTATTTATTTTGCGGACGTTCGTCCGTACGTTCGTTTTAACGAACGGTTTTCGCCGTTTAACCGCAGACAGCGAACGTTCGTTCGTTAGCCTGTTCGATAGTTTTTCTTTTTCTCGGATTTTTCGCGATTATTTTCGATCGCGATTTTCGATCTGTTTTTCGTTTTAGTATAACTTTTCGCTCGTTTATCGGAATCAGGCGATTCAAGCGCCTAGAGTTTCGTATCGAAACCCTCTTTCTGATTAACCAACTCAAACCAGTTTTTGCTACTGTAAAATTTGACTTAGGTCCAGATTAGTAAACGAAGCTTGTTTCTTTTGCCGTTTGAGTTCCGTTGCTTCGTTCAATTTGATTCTTTTTGCAAACCGGAGTTCTTAAGTTGAACTTTCTGGTTAGATCTCTTATTTTGAGTTTTATCTGTGCACCCTTGCTTGATTGCTTATGTATGTATTGTTTGTTTGTGATAGAGTACCCGGAGTGCGGAGCGTGCTACTACGAGTCTCTAGGTTTCACGGATCATCAGCAAGGCAAGTAACACTTTGATCATACCTCTTTACCACCCAGTTTTATTACATTAGAACAATCCTCAAACTATTGCATGATTAGGATCTGATTAAAATGTGGGTTTTGGGAAGTAGATGAGGTAGTACCTATTGCCCTGTTTATATCAAACCGTTGGGAGTTACTTCTATGTTTGCTTATATTGCTATGCTATGCTTGTAGACGTGGATTGGGTTTGAGTGAATTTTTCCATGACAGATGTGAGATTGTTAATTAATGGTTCAACTTAAGGTGGCTACTTTAATTTACATCTGGGTGGATTGAGGCACCTAAAGAACCCAGTGTTGCCTATATTTTTGGATATCCCGGAGTACCCGTGTGATCATCCTATGGACCGCCACCCAGACTCAAAGGGATCATGAGATTATTCATGCTAGAAACTTCCGTGTGCAGCCACAAGCTATTATGGGCTCTAGCATAGTTGAGTAGGTTACATGACCTCTTGAAGAGGTGGGCTAGCAGATGTAGGGGAAAGTAGGTGTAACTATCCACCCGGAGTAAAGAGTATTGTTTCTGAAAGACTGTGTCTCGGTCATCCGTTTCTCAAACACCATGTAGTGCGAGAAATCAAGCGGAGGCGATCGAGTCTTCTGGGGAAAAGTGCGCAAACCTCTGCAGAGTGTACAATCTAACCATGGTTAGCCGTGTCCCCGGTTATGGACATCTTGAGTATCTAGTTCTTGGATTATCATGTGAATCTCATCATCATGTTACTTAATTTAATTTGATTGGGTTAATCAGGTTCTTAATTGGGATTGAGTTGGAGGTACCTTCTCAATGTTTAACAACCACCATGATAATTAAATAAAATTTATTCCTTTGTGGTAGGGAAAAATTGGCTTTTCGCAAAACTATAACCATAGAGCTTTCCACCAGCCAAATATGCATGTAGTGATAGCATTATTCTGTTCATTACTCTCTATGTGTTACATTGCCAGCATATTCCATGTGTTGACCCGTTTTCGGGCTGCAACGTATCATGTTGCAGACTTTTCAGACGACGAGTAAGGTGCCATAGGTCGTGGTCTTATACTCAGTGATGCCGTTGGAGTTGATGGACTCACTTTATCTTCCAAGCCTTCCGCTGTTATCTTTTTAGATGGCCTTAAGCCGTATTTATGGTATTAAGTTCTCTTTTGACACATTCAATGTAATAAGTGTGTGATTGCTACTCTATTATAAATCCTTCAAGTACTGTGTGTGTCAGCATTACCGATCCAGGGATGACACTGATGCACAGAGACTAGACTGTTTGAGGTCTGGTCGCTACAACATGACACCTGGAGTGGTGCCATGGTATGGCCTCACCGTGCCCTGGTGAAAATTTGAGAATGTTTTCCTTATGTCGTCATGCGCGTATTTCATAAATCGAACCATCACCGAGTAAGTTTCATGGTTTCGAGGGGGAAATCACCAAGATTGAAGGGGGATCCAAATTGAAAGAAATATGCCCTAGAGGCAATAATAAAGTTGTTATTTATATTTCCTTATATCATGATAAATGTTTATTATTCATGCTAGAATATTATTAGCTGGAAACTTAGTACATGTGTGAATACATAGACAAAACAGAGTGTCCCTAGTATGCCTCTACTTGACTAGCTCGTTAATCAAAGATGGTTAAGTTTCCTGACCATAGACATGTGTTGTCATTTGATGAACGGGATCACATCATTAGAGAACGATGTGATGGACAAGACCCATCCCTTAGCTTAGCTGTATGATTATCTAGTTTTATTGCTATTGCTTTCTTCATGACTTATACATATTCCTTTGACTATGAGATTATGCAACCCCCAAATACCAGAGGAACACTTTGTGTGCTATCAAACGTTACAACATAACTGGGTGATTATAAAGATGCTCTACAGGTGTCTCCGAAGGTGTTTGTTGAGTTGGCATAGATCAAGATGAGGATTTGTCACTCCGTGTATCAGAGAGGTATCTCTGGGCCCTCTCGGTAATGCACATCACTATAAGCCTTGCAAGCAATGTGAATAACGAGTAAAGAGACTTGCCGATAACGAGATTGAACTAGGTATGATGATACCGACGATCGATCTCCGGCAAGTAACATACTGATGACAAAGGGAATAACATATGTTGTTATGCGGTTTGACCGATAAAGATCTTCGTAGAATATGTAGGAGCCAATATGAGAATCCAGGTTCCACTATTAGTTATTGACCTGAGATGTGTCCCGATCATGTCTACATAGTTCTCGAACCCGTAGGGTCTGCACGCTTAACGTTCGATGACGATTTGTATTATGAGTTATGTGTTTTGGTGACCGAAGTTTGTTTGGAGTCCCGGATGAGATCACGGACATGACGAGGAGTCTCGAAATAGTCGAGAATTAAAGATTGACATATTGGACGAAGGTATTCGGACACCGGAAAGGTTTCGGGATGTTTCGGATATTTATCAGGGAACCGAGGGGTTACCAGAACCCCCCGGGGAAGTTATGGGCCTTAATGGGCCATAAGGGAGTAGGAGAGGGCAGCCCGCAGGGTGCCCCCCCAATGGAGTCCGAATTGGACTAGGGGGAGGGGGCGCGGCCCCCTCTTTCCTCTCCCTCTCCTTCCCTCTTTCCCCCTCTTGGAATAGGAAAGGGAGTCCAACTAGGATTGGGAAAGATGTATGTGGTCCGATGAGTGTTGAGGCTCGCGGCGGGTATCGTTATTTTCTGACCTTCACAGATGATCTATGCAGATATGGGTATATCTACTTAATGAAACATAAGTCTGAAACATTTGAAAAGTTCAAAGAATTTCAGAGTGAAGTGGAAAATCATCATAACAAGAAAATAAAATTTCTACGATCTGATCGTGGAGGTGAATATTTGAGTTTGGTCTTCATTTGAAACAATGTGGAATAGTTTCGCAACTCACGCCACCTGGAACACCACAGCGTAATGGTGTGTCAGAACATCGTAACCGTACTTTATTAGGTATGGTGCAATCTATGATGTCTCTTACCGATTTACCGCTATCGTTTTGGGGTTATGCTTTAGAGATGGCTGCATTCACATTAAATAGGGCACCATCTAAATCTTTTGAGACGACACAATATGAACTGTGGTTTAGCAAGAAACCTAAGCTGTCGTTTCTTAAAGTTTGGGGCTGTGATGCTTATGTGAAAAAGCTTCAACCTGATAAGCTCGAACCCAAATTGGAGAAATGTGTCTTCATAGGATACCCAAAGGAGACTGTTGGGTACACCTTCTATCACAGATCCGAAGGCAAGATATTCGTTGCTAAGAATGGATCCTTCCTAGAGAAGGAGTTTCTCTCGAAAGAAGTGAGTGGGAGGAAAGTAGAACTTGATGAGGTAATTGTACCTTTTCCTGAATTGGTAAGTAGTTCATCACAGAAATCAGTTCCAGTGATTCCTACACCAATTAGTGAGGAAGCTAATGACGATGATCATGAAACTTCAGATCAAGTTACTACCGAACCTCGTAGGTCAACCAGAGTACGGTCCGCACCAGAGTGGTACGGGAATCCTGTTCTGGAAGTCATGTTACTAGACCATGACGAACCTACGAACTATGAGGAAGCGATGATGAGCCCAGATTCCGCGAAATAGCTTGAGGCCATGAAATCTGAGATGGGATCCATGTATGAAAACAATGTATGGACTTTGATTAACTTGCCCGATGATCAAGCAAAAGAAAATAAATGGATCTTCAAGAAGAAGACTGACGCTGACGGTAATGTTACTGTCTACAAAGCTCGACTTGTTGCGAAAGGTTTTCGACCAATTCAAGGAGTTGACTACGATGAGACCTTCTCACCCGTAGCGATGCTTAGGTCTGTCCGAATCATGTTAGCAATTGCCGCATTTTATGATTATGAAATTTGGCAAATGGATGTCAAAACTGCATTCCTTAATGGATATCTTAAAGAAGAGTTGTATATGATGCAACCAGAAGGTTTTGTCGATCCTAAAGGTGCTAACAAAGTGTGCAAGCTCCAGCGATCCATTTATGGATTAGTGCAAGCCTCTCGGAGTTGGAATATATGCTTTGATAGTGTGATCAAAACATATGGTTTTATACATACTTTTGGAGAAGCCGGTATTTACAAGAAAGTGAGTGGGAGCTATCTAGCATTTATAATATTATATGTGGATGACATATTGTTGATTGGTAATAATACAGAATTTCTGGATAGCATAAAAGGATACTTGAATAAGAATTTTTCAATGAAAGACCTCAGTCAAGCTGTTTTTATATTGGGCATCAAGATCTATAGAGATAGATCAAGACGCTTAATTGGACTTTCACAAAGCACATACCTTGATAAAGTTTTGAAGAAGTTCAAAAATGGACCAGTCAAAGAAAGGGCTCTTGCCTATGTTACAAGGTGTGAAGTTGAGTCAGACTCAATGCCCGACCACTGCAGAAGATAGAGAGAAAATGGAAGTCATTCCCTATGCCTCAGCCATAGCTTCTATCATGTATGCAATGCTGTGTACCAGACCTGATGTGTGCCTTGCTATAAGTTTAGCAGGGAGGTACCAAAGTAATCCAGGAGTGGATCACTGGACAGCGGTCAAGAACATCCTGAAATACCTAAAAAGGACTAAGGATATGTTTCTCGTTTATGGAGGTGACAAAGAGCTTGTCGTAAATGGTTACATCGATGCAAACTCTGACATGGATCCGGATGACTCTAAGTCACAAACCGGAACGTATTTATATTGAATAGTGGAGCTGTCAGTTGGTACAGTTCCAAGCAGAGCGTCGTGACGGGATCTAGGTGTGAAGTGGAGTGCATAGCTGCTTCGGAAGCAGCGAATGAAGAAGTCTAGATGAAGGAGTTCATATCCGATCTAGTTGTAATACCTAGTGTATCGGGTCCAACGAAAATCTTTTGTGACAATACTGGAGCAATTGCCTTGGCGAAGGAATCCAGATTTTACAAGAGAACTAAACACATCAAGAAACGCTTCAATTCCATCCGCGATCAAGTCAAGGAGGGAGACATAGAGATTTGCAAAATACATGCGGATCTGAATGTTGCAGACCCGTTGACTAAGCCTGTTCCACGAGCAAAACATGATCAGCACCAAGACTCCATGGGTGTTAGAATCATTACTATGTAATCTAGATTATTGACTCTAGTGCAAGTGGGAGACTGAAGGAAATATGCCCTAGAGGCAATAATAAAGTTCTTATTTATATTTCCTTATATCATGATAAATGTTTATTATTCATGCTAGAATTGTATTAACCGGAAACTTAGTACATGTGTGAATACATAGACAAAACAGAGTGTCCCTAGTATGCCTCTACTTGACTAGCCCATTAATCAAAGATGGTTAAGTTTCCTGACCATAGACACGTGTTGTCATTATATGAACGGGATCACATCATTAGAGAATGATGTGATGGACAAGACCCATCCGTTAGCTTAGCATTATGATCATTTAGTTTTATTGCTATTGCTTTCTTCATGACTTATACCGGAGGAACACTTTGTGTGCTATCAAATGTCATGACATAACTGGGTGATTATAAAAATGCTCTACAGGTGGCTTCAAAGGTGTTTGTTGAGTTGGCATAGATCAAGATTAGGATTTGTCATTCGGTGTATCGGAGAGGTATCTCTGGGCCCTCTCGATAATGCACATCACTATAAGCCTTGCAAGCAATGTGACTAATGAGTTAGTTACGGGATGATGCATTACGGAACGAGTAAAGAGACTTGCGGGTAACGAGATTGAACTAGGTATGATGATACCGATGATCGAATCTCGGGCAAGTAACATACCGATGACAAAGGGAATAACGTATGTTGCTATGCGGTTTGACCGATAAAGATCTTCGTAGAATATGTAGGAGCCAATATGAGCATCCAGGTTCCGCTATTGGTTATTGGCCTGAGATGTGTCTCGGTCATGTCTACATAGTTCTCGAACCCGTAGGGTCCACACGCTTAACGTTCGATGATGATTTGTATTATGAGTTATGTATTTTGGTGACCGGAGTTTGTTCGGAGTCCCGGATGAGATCATGGACATGACGAGGAGTCTTGAAATGGTCGAGAGGTAAAGATTGATATATTGGACGAAGGTATTCGGACACCGGAAAGGTTTTGGTATGTTTTAGATATTTATCGGGGAACCGAGGGGTTACTGGAACCCCCCGGGGAACTTATGGGTCTTAATTGGCCATAAGGGAGTAGGAGAGGGCAGCCCGCAGGGTGCCCCCCCAATGGAGTCCGAATTGGACTAGGGGGAGGGGGCGCGGCCCCCTCTTTCCTCTCCCCCTCCCTCTCCTTCCCTCTTTCCCCGTCTTGGAATAGGAAAGGAAGTCCAACTAGGATTGGGAATCCTAGTTGGGCTCCCCCTTGGCGCGCCCCCTCATGGCCGCTAGACTCCTCCCTCTCCTCCTTTATATACGGGGGCGGGGGGCACCCCAAAGGCACATCAATTGTCCCTTAGCCATGTGAAGTGCCCCCCTCCACAGTTTACCACCTCGGTCATATTGTCGTAGTGCTTAGGCGAAGCACTGCGCGGATCACATCACCAACACCGTCGCCACGCCGTCGTGCTGACGGAACTCTCCCTCGACCCTCTACTGGATCACGAGCTCGAGGGACGTCATCGAGCTGAATGTGTGCTGAAGACGGAGGTGCCGTATGTTCGGTACTTGGATCAGTTGGATCGTGAAGACGTTCGACTACATCAACCGCGTTAACATAACGCTTCCGCTTTCGGTCTACGAGGGTACGTGGACACATTCTCCCGGTCTCATTGCTATGCATCTCCTAGATAGATCTTGCGTGATCGTAAGAAATTTTTTAAAATTGCATGCAACGTTCCCCAACACAAATTTCCTTTGTCCTTTGTCCATGAGTTTTTTTCTGCGATGAACATACACCCTGCAAATCACCGTGTTCAAATTTGGCACTTTTTTGGGTTCATTTACCATATTTAGGGAATTATGTGCATTTTCTAGGCATTAATGCACATAATTCAAGTTCAAACAATCGGTGCATGAAAGGGTGCACAAGAACGGCCTGGAAAACCATGCTCGTGCCATTTAGTAAATTCTCATGCCTTTTACAAGGAATGGATAGATATTTGGATGAAATGTGTGGCAATAGTCAACCACAAATTTGTTTATTGGGTTTTCAACTATAGAAAAAATGAAATAAATGCTTGAAAAACATGATGCCTAGCATGGTGCCATGGTATGACCTCACCGTCCCTGGTAAAAATTTGAGAAGGTTTGGCTTATGACGTCATGCACGCCCTTCATAAATCGAACCATCACCGAGGAAGTTACATGCTTTCGAGAGGGAAATCACCAAGATTGAAGGGGAATCCAAATTACCGTCCTAGTTTGTCATTCAGTTTTTTCCAACGATCAACATACCGCCTCAAATGCAACTTGTTCAAATTTGACTTTTTTCCGGGCTCATTAACCATATTTAGGGGATTATTTTCATTTTCTAGGCATTAATGCACATAACTCAAATTCGAACAATCGGCGCATGAAAAGGTGCACAAGAATGTTCTGGAAAACCATGCTCGTGCTATTTAGTACATTCTCATGCCTTCCACAAGGAATGAGCAGATATTTCAAGGAAATGTGTGGCAATAGTCAACCATAAACGCGTCGTTTACTGGGTTAACAACTATACAAAAATGAAATACATGCTTGGAAAACATGACGCCTGGCATGGTGCCATGGTATGACCTCGCCGTGCGCTGGTAAAAATTTGAGAATTTTTTCCTTATGTCATCATGCACACCTTTCATAAATCGAACCATCACCGAGGAAGTTCCATGGTTACGAGGGGGAAATCACCAAGATTGAAGGGGGATCCAAATTTCCTTTGTCCTTTGTCCATGACTTTTTTTCAACGATGAACATACACCCTGCAAATCACCGTCTTCAAATTTGGCACTTTTCCGGGTTCATTTACCATATTTAGGGGATTGTGTGCATTTTCTTGGCATTAATGCACATAATTCAAGTTCAAACAATCGGTGCATGAAAGGGTGCACAAGAACGGCCTGGAAAACCATGCTCGTGCCATTTAGTAAATTCTCATGCCTTTTATAAGGAATGGACAGATATTTCGATGAAATGTGTGGCAATAGTCAACCACAAACGTTTGTCTATTGGGTTTTCAACTATAGAAAAATGAAATAAATGCTTGAAAAACATGACGCCTGGCATGGTGCCATGGTATGACCTCACCGTGCACTGGTAAATATTTGCGAAGGTTTGGCTTATGTCGTCATGCACGCCCTTCATAAATCGAGCCATCACCGAGGAAGTTCCATGCTTTCGAGAGGGAAATCAACAAGATTGAAGGAGAATCCAAATTTTCGTCCTAGTTTGTCATTCAGTTTTTTTCCAACGATCAACATACCGCCTCAAATGCAACTTGTTAAAATTTGTCATTTTTCTGGGCTCATTTACCATATTTAGGGGATTATTTGCATTTTCTAGGCATTAATGCACATAATTCAAATTCGAACAATCGGTGCATGAAAAGGTGCACAAGAACGTTCTGCAAAACCATGCTCATGCTATTTAGTAATTCTCATGCCTTTTACAAGGAATAGGCAGATATTTCAAGGAAATGTGTGGCAATAGTCAACCATAAACGCGTCGTTTACTGGGTTAACAAATATACAAAAATGAAATACATGCTTGGAAAATATGATGCCTGGGGTGGTGCGGGGTATGGCCTCACCATGCCCTGGTAAAAATTTGAGAATATTTTCTTATGCCGGCATGCACGCCTTTCATGCATCGAACCATCACCGAGGAAGTTCCATGCTTTCGAGGGGGAAATCGCCAAGATCGAAGGGGGATCCAAATTTCCTTTGTCACTTTGTCCATGAGTTTTTTTCTACAATGAACATACACCCTGCAAATCACCATTTTCAAATTTGGCACTTTTCCGGGTTCATTTACCATATTTAGGGGATTGTGTGCATTTTTTAGGCATTAATGCACATAATTCAAGTTCAAACAATCGATCCATGAAAGGGTGCACAAGAACGGCTGGAAAACCATGCTCGTGCTATTTAGTAAATTCTCATGCCTTTTACGTGGAATGGACAGATATTTTGATGAAATGTGTGGCAATAGTCAACCACAAACATTTGTTTATTGGGTTTTCAACTATAGAAAAAAAGAAATAAATGCTTGAAAAACATGACGCCTGGCATGGTGCCATGGTATGACCTCAACTTGCCTTGGTAAAAATTTGAGAAGGTTCGGCTTATGCCATCATGCACGCCTTTCAAAAATCGAACCATCACCGAGGAAGTTTCATGGTTTCGAGGGGGAAATCTCCAAGGTTGAAGGGGGATCCAAATTTCCTTTGTCCTTTGTCCATGAGTTTTTTTCTACGATGAACATACACCCTGCAAATCACCGTCTTCAAATTTGGCACTTTTCCGGGTTCATTTGCCATATTTAGGGTATTATGTGCATTTTCTAGGCATTAATGCACATAATTCAAGTTCAATCAATCGGTGCATGAAAGGGTGCACAAGAACGGCCTGGAAAACCATGCTCGTGCCATTCAGTAAATTCTAATGCCTTTTACAAGGAATGGACAGATATTTGGATGAAATGTGTGGCAATAGACAACCACGAACGTCTGTTTATTCGGTTTTCAGCTATAGAAAAATTGAAATAAATGCTTGAAAAACATGACGCCTAGCATGTTGCCATGGTATGACCTCACCGTGCCCTGGTAAAAATTTGAGAAGGTTTGGCTTATGTCGTCATGCACGCCCTTCATAACTCGAACCATCACCGAGGAAGTTCCATGCTTTCGAGAGGGAAATCACCAAGATTGAAAGGGAATCTAAATTTCCGTCCTAGTTTGCCATTCGGTTTTTTCCAATGATTAACATACTGCTTGAAATGCAACGTGTTCAAATTTGACTTTTTTCCTAGCTCATTTACCATATTTAGGGGATTATTTTCATTTTCTAGGCATTAATGCACATAATTCAAATTCAAACAATCGGTGCATGAAAAGGTGCACAAGAATGTTCTAGAAAACCATGCTCGTGCTATTTAGTACATTCTCATGCCTTCTACAAGGAATGAGCAGGTATTTCAAGGAAATGTGTGGCAATAGTCAATCATAAACCCGTCGTTTACTGGGTTAACAACTATACAAAAATGAAATACATGCTTGGAAAACATGACGCCTGGCGTGGTCCCATGGTATGGCCTCACCGTGCCCTGGTAAATATTTAAGAATGTTTTCCTTATGTCGTCATGCACGCCTTTCATAAATCGAACCATCCCCGAGGAAGTTCCATGGTTTTGGAGGGAGAAATCACCAAGATTGAAGGGGGATCCAAATTTCCTTTGTCCTTTGTCCATGAGTTTTTTTCTACGATTAACATACACCCTGCAAATCATCATGTTCAAATTTGGCACTTTTTCGGGTTCATTTACCTTATTTAGGGGATTATGTGCATTTTCTAGGCATTAATGCACATCATTCAAATTCAAACAATTGGTGCATGAAAGGGTGCACAAGAACGGCCTGGAAAACCATGCTCGTGCCATTTAGTAATTTCTCATGCCATTTACAAGGAATGGACAGATATTTCGATGAAATGTGTGACAATAGTCAAACACAAACATTTGTTTATTGGGTTTTCAACTATAGAAAAAATGAAATAAATGCTTGAAAAACATGATGCCTAGCATGGTGCCATGGTATGACCTCACTGTGCACTGGTAAAAATTTGAGAAGGTTTGGCTTATGGCATCATGCACGCCCTTCATAAATCGAACCATCACCGAGGAAGTTTCATGCTTTCGAGAGGGAAATCACCAGGATTGAAGGGGAATCCAAATTTCTGTCCTAGTTTGTCATTCAGTTTATTTTCAACAATCAACATACCGCCTCAAGTGCAACGTGTTCAAATTTGACATTTTTCCGGGCTCATTTACCGTATTTAGGGGATTATTTGCATTTCTAGGCATTAATGCACAGATTTCAAATTTGAACAATCGGTGCATGAAAAGGTGCACAAGAACGTTCTGGAAAACCATGCTCGTGCTATTTAGTACATTCTCATGCCTTTTACAAGGAATGGGCAGATATTTCAAGGAAATGTGTAGCAATAGTCAACCATAAACGCGTCGTTTACTAGGTTAACAACTATACAAAAATGAAATACATGCTTGGAAAACATGACGCCTGGCGTGGTGCCATGGTATGGCCTCACGATGCCCTGGTAAAAATTTGAGAATGTTTTCCCTATGTCGTCATGCACGCCTTTCATAAATCGAACCATCCCCGAGGAAGTTCCATGCGTTCGAGGGGGAAATCACCAAGGTTGAAGGGGGGGTCCAAATTTCATTTGTCCTTTGTCCATGAGTTTTTTCTACGATGAACATACACCCTACAAATCACGGTGTTCAAATTTGGCACTGTTCCGGGTACCATATTTAGGGGATTACGTGCATTTTCTAGGCATTAATGCACATAATTCAAGTTCAAACAAATGCACTAGAACGACCTACAAAACCATGCTCGTGCCATTTAGTAAATTCTCATGCCTTTTGCAAGGAATGGACATATTTTTTGATGAAATGTGTGGCAATAGTCAACCACAAACGTTTGTTTATTGGGTTTTCAACTATAGAAAAATGAAATAAATGCTTGAAAAACATGACGTCAGGCATGGTGCCATGGTATGACCTCACTATGCCTTGGTAAAAATTTGAGAAGGTTTGGCTTATGTCATCATGCACGCCCTTCATAAATCGAACCATCACCGAGGAAGTTCCATGATTTCGAGAGGGAAATCACCAAGATTGAAGGGGAATCCAAATTTTCTTCGTTCTTTGCCTTAGAGTTTTTCTACGACGAACATACACCCTGTAAATCACCGTGCTCAAATTTGGCATTTTTCCAGGCTCATTTACCATATTTAGGGGATTATGTGCATTTTCTAGGCATTTAGCGCATATAAATCCAATCCAGCTACAGCTGCATGGGTGTGATGTGAGGGACGTGGATTGTCGTTCGATCGCGGTGCATCCTATGGTGCACACATGCGATCCGCGTGGCTGGGGTTCCGGCCAATCATAACACAACACACAA
The DNA here is from genome assembly GCF_018294505.1 of Triticum aestivum. Lineage (NCBI taxonomy): Eukaryota > Viridiplantae > Streptophyta > Magnoliopsida > Poales > Poaceae > Triticum > Triticum aestivum. The sequence goes on along the minus strand of NC_057796.1, from coordinate 276,691,540 downwards.
TAGGCTCAGCGCACACTGTTTTCGGAAGCGACGGAGATGAACTGTGTGCGATAACACTACCAAAAAATACACTTCTGTGATGATACGTGTTTGTCATAGTAGGTCACGTTTTCTGTCATGCATGTACATCGATGATGATTTTATGACAGAATCAAGATACTCATACCTGTGTTGTCGTAGAAGTGTTCCATGACATTACCAAAATTATCATCACGGAAGTGTCCACTTCCATGACGATAAATTGTGCGTCATAGAAGTGCTTTCGTCAAGGGTGACCGACACGTGGTGTCGACCGTAATGGGTCGCCGTTAAGCTATCGGGTCCAGTTTTGGATCCGATAACCCATTAATAGCCCGGACCAATGGCCGGAGGAAACATGTGTTGGCTCACCGTTGGGACAGATGTCATCCACTCATTGGACAGGAGGCGCCTATTCGTCGACACGTGGCACGGCCCAACAGAGGCCCATTCCGGTGAAAAGACCGGCCCAGCTAAAGGCCCACCATGTTTTTTCAGACACTAGTGGGCTGGCCCGTTAACAACCTGCCATGTTTTGGGTCAAATTGAGGCCCATACCAGATCAGCCCGTTCACAGCCTGCCGTGTTTTGGGCCAAATTACGGCCCATATCAGATTAGGCCCGTTAACAGGCCACTGTTCTTTTGGGCCATTCTAAGACAGGTTTGTATTTCAACCTATTAAATGCCCGTTTACCAGTTCGGCCCGATAATAGTTTCGGCCTGTTAGCGGCCCGTGGTGCATCTAGGACGTTGTCAGCCCAGTTTAACTTTAGGCCATTTAACGGCCCATGCAGAAACTGGGCTATTTCTTGTCCAAAGTAACTTTAGGCCTCTTAACGGCCCGTTGTCTTCGTGGATAAATTTCAGCCCAACTGGCCTATCGGCCTGTTAATGGCCCGTGTAACAGTTGGGCCTAATAACAGCCCGCGTTGAATCCGGCCTGCTTGCAGCCCATCTGATAATGGCCCGTGACACTTTTAGGCCTATGGCCCGCGTAGATATCGGCCTGCTTAAAGCCCATAAATTTATTGGGCCAAACAGGCCCGAGATATATTTTGGCATGTTAACTGCTCCTCCTATTTGGGCCAAACATGGGCCTTAGGCATTTTCGGCATGTATTGGCCCGTGAATTTTTCGGCTCAACGCTAGCCCAATCTAGATTTTAGCCTGTTAAAAGTCCATGGTATTCTCTGGCCCAGCTGGCCAGAACTTTACTCGGCCTGTTAAGGCGGGAAACTACTATAGGTTTAGACCTGCTAATGGCCCAAGATGATTATAGGCCCATGTTTTGGCCCATATGAGTAACGGGCCAGCCGGAAGACCGACAACACTGAGATCCACTGAACCTTCCGGCCTATATTACAGCATACCGACCAAAGAATAAACCTAGACTATACAATAAAGAAATTACGGCATATTACATCCACTGGGAATCAAAGTTCGCTACCTGTGATAATAAAGCGCAACGTGACCGCGGATTACATACACTGGACATCAAAGGTCGCCACCAGTGCATATAAACACGCCGACAAAAGAATATACAAAACTGAGAGCACTTCAGAAGGCACTAGGCCTGACCAGGACGGGCCCCTCAAGCAGCCGAACAAGCTGATGAGACCTCAGTTGTGTCAACGATAGATGCTCCATCCCTAGCTGTATGGCACCATAGTGCACAAGGCGCCTCTGACATCTTCATTGCATCTTTGACTTCAAGTCGGAGCTGAGCTGAAGCAAGCCTTTCCGCTTTAAGTTGAGACTGAAGAATTCGAACTCATTGAGGCAGCGACTGCACAGAGGTTGTCTCACACCTGCTGGTGAGTAGCTTCAACTCGCTGTCTTCATCAAGACAGGACCTTGGGGTCATCTCGCTGTCCTCAATATGGTTTGGCTCGCTGTCTTCCCTAAAGTTCTGCCTGGCATAAGAGATACGACTCTGAAAGAGAAACAAGAAGACACGTAACAGGTTTCACAATTATATAAGCAAATAAATGGATCTGTTCTGCATAAGGAACATGTTTTTACAACTACAATTTAAAACTGATAGTTGTTGCAAACATTCAATCAGATGTAAACAGCAAAGTAAACAGCAGTGGAGGAAATGATGCCTATCCAAATCTATACTAGAACAAAGTTTAAAGGCTTGAGAAGGATGAACTTACATTACATGTTAACACGGGCTGGACAAAGCCCTTCTCCATGTTGATGAAAGGATAATTCAATAAATTCTTTAAAGAAAATTCTTTATAAGTGTTGCCATCTATCTATCTATTATATAATTAAAGCGTAAGTAAAATAAGCCGCCACGTTGATCCGCATAAGTTAAAATTATCTAATCCGTTAGATTGTAATATTAACAGCCTTGATTTAAAATCCACGCGTAACCGAGAATAATTTGTTTGTCACATACGTGCATAGAACGGACCAACACGTGTAGTGCATAGCACAGGCCCAAGCATACAAGTGTCATGTTGGAATCATAATAGAGAAAAAAAATAACACGGAGCGAACCATACAAGGGTCAGGATAGGAAAATTTCTGCATCCATGGAAACATCTACTAGCCTGAAACGTCCTCACGTGAAGCCATAAAAAAAATTAATGGGTCAAAGATTACCAAAAATAGTAGTCAAACCTAAACAAATAAGGACAACCACCAGATCTCACATCATGGAAGTTCAAGAAAGGAACGAATACATACAAGATTTCCACACGACCTCTCCCACCTCAACCTATATAAACAAGTATAGTCGGCCGCACAAGCACACAACAAACAATTAGAAATTGACCACCACCACGACCCCACATGAAAGACACGACTCGCCGGCCATAGAGATTGAAGTTTACATAGGTAGCACGAGAAGCCACATCGAGCCGCTTCACTCACATCCGACGAAGTCACGCGAAAGCCCACCGACTACTGACAAAGCCAAGCCCAACAGGCCCAATAGCTCCAGTCGACATCAGAAGAAGCGACGCTTCACTAGACGTCCGACGAAGTCACGCCAACGCCCGCCGACACCCGACAAAGCCAAGCCCAATTGCTCCAATCGGATTTGGTAATTGTTATTTAGCAAGATTTTTTATAATCTTCATAAATACTAATATCAATACTATATCAATTGACAAATTGTTTCCTATTGATTTTGAAGACATAACACTATGGCATACAAGAAGTCGAACGACTAAACTACAAGGGGACAGAACTGGAACATTCAAGTGAAAGTAATGAGAATTTGGGATTCAATCAACCCTACTACCGATGAACTTATTAGCCTGGATATGATACTCATGGATGAGCAGGTCTATTTGTCAATATAGCTAACTGGAATTTTTCTGTCAGATTAAGCAACAGTCACTAACCATACTTGATTGTTTTGACAGGGTGAAACAATCCATGCTACTATCTGGAAGAATCTAATAGACACTTTTAGATCAAAGATCAAAGAGAAATCTATTTATGCATTCAGCAATTGTAAGGTTGTGGAATCCACAAAATACAAGCCAGTCGGCAATGAAATTAAAATATTTTTTGCATGCAATACAAAGGTAAAGGAGATAAAAGGGTCTTCAGAAGTTTTTCCAGATTATTGCTTCGAGTTTGCTACCATGGACACACTTGAAGAAAGGGCAGAAAAAGATACACAATGCTGGGGTATGTTTATAGTTGTATGACTTCCAAATAATTGATATTTCTAAATGTTATATCACTAATCTCCAAATGCACAGATGTCATTGGACTACTAACAAAAATGAAGCCCGTGGAGACAAGAATGACAAAAAAGAACCCACAACCCTCATATATCCGCGAGATTGAAATTCTATTGCTAGAGTAAGTGCATATGCATGTCTGAAATTAAACCAAGTCTTCCCCATGTGTTTAGCACTAACTTCTTTGGTTAAATTCTTCAGGGGTGATAAAATCAGAATCACATTGTGGGGAAAGTTTGCTAATTTTTTGACTAAGGATGTAATCGGCAACCAAACTGTCATTATTATTACATCAACGATGGTGCAGAGATTCAATGGTAAGTCCATAACTCTTAGATGCTATTCTTATCATTTACAAATTCTAATTGATTGATTAAATAGGTTTGTGCCTAAAGTCAACCAGTGCCACAAAAATATATATAGATCCGGATACACCAGAAACACAAGAACTTCTTGAAAGGTATGAAACACTAACAATTTATATTTTTCACTCATGAATAGTGACTGATGTTGAGTCAAGATTGCATATTCTTTTTTACTTCATATATGCACAGGAACTCAACACAAGAAACCTTAACAAAAATGATGAGTATAGACAAAAGTAATCAAGAACATTACAAGAACTTAATACAATGAGGCATGGAAACCAGCAAGACCAGGTAATTCATCGGAATTCCAATAAATGATATCATCAATCTTCATGATAATGAGTTAAGACCTGTCTTGACAATTCATTCAATATTAGTTAAAATATGTCGCTTAATCACCCACCCCCACCCAATGCTAACATTTATTATTGATTTTTAGGATTTTGTGTTCACACCGATAGCTACAGTAGATCAGTTGCAAGAAAATATTCTATGGTGGTACATGTCATGTGATAAATGTCACAAATTGGTTACCAAGGAAACCAACAAGTACTATTGCAAGAGTGGTGGTATATATATATCCAGAAAAGGTCACACCTCGGTAAGCATATTATATTACTAAAATATGAACACGAACAGTTATATTATATTTACTCTCGACTAACATGAATGGTATGTTAGGTATCATATTCGGCTCCAAATTAGTGACCATACGTCTACTACAAGTCGCACATTATTTGACGAGGAGGCTACAAGATTTCTTAATACATCTACATCTAACTTGCTGGACTTGCTGGATGGAAAATCGGAAGAAGCGCCAAAGATTATTCAACAAATATGTGGAAAAAAAACTTATATTTCGATTCAAACTCAATGATAGTAATCTCACATTTGGCACACAAAACTATGCAGTAAAAAGAACATTTGTGCCTGATGATAGGCTTGAAATGCTCTACTTGAACGATAAAGCCAAGGAGGAAAGGTTCGTTACCTTTGTTTCAAAAATAAAGTACCATCTTTAGAATTCCATGACTAATTGATCTTACATTTGTTGCACCGGAATTGATGGATGATGATGTGGACACCATGGTAATGAAGAAGCAAAACATGCCAGATAAAAAGGTGATTGATTTTTTGACTACACACACTTCAAATTTTAGAGATGTGTATAATTTTTAAAATATATATGTATGCAGTCATAGAATAATAAATTTTCACCTTCCTGCGAACTGGTGCCTGTGAGAGAGGAGCTGCGTGACAGCAATGGTTCTACATTAGACAGAGACAAGCTTCAAGAAAAAATATCATCATCATCATCACGTGAGCTCCGTAGTGGCAATAAAAGGAGACTAAGATCTGTTGCAATATCAGATGACTCAGAAGATGAATGCACTGAGACAAATTTGCCAGAACAAAAGAAAAAAGGTGTCTGCAAGAACAAGAAGCATGTTAGTGCAAAATCGAAAAATACAGTGCATGAAGATGAAGATGAAGTACGGAAAGAAAGGCCCACGAGAACAAGGATGTTGTCTAGATAATAGTTGGATTAGTAGGTTATGAAATAAATATCATGGCAGTTTATCTGTATCGACCAAGATATGTCCATGTAGTTTCCTTTATGTAAATGCTATTTTAGACAAATCTGTACGAGGACAGCACAATAGATAGGAACATACTACAAGACTATAGTTTGACGGTTATGATTTACTTTACAATTTGAAGAAACTATACTTGGGCAACTCTATATGAGAAGACCAGAGTTTGACGCATTATGATTCACTTCACAATTTGAAGAAACTATACTTTGGCAAATCTATATGAGGCCAGCACAATGGACATGACCATACCTTGCTTCAGTAACTTGATAGTAGATCCGGATATAAGCAAATGAAGGTCCTCTATGCTGTTGTACAGACCGCTAGCTTTGCCCAGCAACACCATTCTAACCAAAAAAAAAATCCCACATTTAAACTAAGCAGCAAAGTTAATCCAATATCTAATCACATTAATTGATTAGGTGACTAAAAACTTGTTGGCAACTGGAAGATTGTTTCTCGGTTACTTGATAGGGTGACCAGAGGTTACTTGAGAAAATTCTGCATGCGAGCTTCTGCTCAACAAACCTATACCCAAATTAATATCCAAGGTGCCATATTAACACACAAAAGGTAATCTAATTACCAAAGCATAGCAGAATAATCCATCAAATAATTTTGGCAAAAGCTTTTTAAAAACTCAAATAGCATGAAAATACATGGATACAAGACTATCAAAAGCAGTTCATATTGTAAGTTTTACAAATACGGTCAGACATGCACTTCTTTCAGTTAATTTTTCTTCGTAACAAAACATCTATCTCATAAGGCCTTTGCAGTTTATAAGAAAATAATGAAAATAATCTTATTGGCACATCAGAACGAACTTCGGTTAATAAAGCCTTTTTTCAAATAAAAGGCAACATGAATAAATTATTTCTTGCTAAGAGCAAATTAAAAATACTATGTAGTAAAACACTCCTACGGATAAAATACAAGAAATAATCTTCATTACAAAGGATGCATATCATCAGTTGGAACTTATTTGGCAGTAGTCTGGCAACACCAGCAATGAGGAGGTCAGCATCTCACGCTCGTGTGTTGCTATTTGTATTCCATGATCTACTTATACTAAGGTTTCACCATTGCCCCTATATAATACCTATAGATATATGAGGACAATAGCAGCAATCCCAAACTCTCTCCCGTACCTCAGTTGTCAGATCCAACAATTCACCATTAGGGGGTGACTCTGTCAGTTCCCACACAGCCTCCTCCACGGGGCCAAACTGAAGCACCTTTGCCATAAACCTCTAGCCATCGGCCATGAAGAGCTTGAGCAGTGCAGCCGCCGTGTTTTACCTGCTAATCCCCATGGCCGCTCTGCCAGACTCGACGAGGTCTTCGAGGATCCACATCCTTGAGAACACGACGAACGCGTCCCCGCACTACACGCAATGACCGACTGCGCCAATACCTGAAGACAAATTCAAAGAAATGAATGGAGAAGTGGAGATGGCTTGGGAATTAGTTCCATGATGGAAAGCAACGAGATCCTCATTAGCCGGCTAATCGGAAAAGGTGGTGCATGCGAATGGATAAGGATGTTGTTGGGGATCGACTGAGCTACAAGAGAGGAGTCCTACGCGTGGATGTTGACCAGTCCGGGTTGTTTATACAAGTTGGTCATTTTCTAAATGACTAACATGGGCCTGATTTCCAAAAAAAAGGACTAACATGGGCCTCATCATAACCGCTGTGCCTGATTTACAACTAAGAAGCGTCGTACATATGTTCCAAACAAAATGGCGTACATACCTTCAAAGGAAAAAAAGGACGCACATTCCTTATAAAAAATGATGGGATGGGGAGCACGTCATACAATTTCTTTTTTAAATGAAGCACGTTCTACATAGTTTTGACTAAACTGACATGGGTAAAAAATAAAGATGCAACTTATATTAAAATTCTTATTATACTATTGGGTAGAATTGCTCCATAATTTCATACAAATTAGGTGGATCATACACGTATAGTTCTAGAACAAATAAGAAATAAATGGACAGAAGATCTAACATATAATAGATAGGTAATTTAAATAAAAACAACCGCATGTATGAAGCTAAATAAAATACTACTACATAAGAAGGTTTCAAAAAACAATCATTTAAATATTTCGTGCGTGTCACAAGAAAAATTCAACGTGTTTGAAAAAATTAAATGTGAATAATTTATCAAAAATATAAAATCTATAAAATCTACATTATATTGCCAACGCCATGCACAGTTTTCTATTTCTTCATCAATCTAATTATTACCATGTGTATCTTCCACTTAAAATAATATGCGTGTAAATCGCTACAGGAGTCTCATCACATATGAACTTGCGCCAATGAAATAAAACCGAACCGGACAAATTAGTTATTTTCCGTTTCGGGGATGATAATAGTCACTTAAAATGGACCGAACAGTATAGTTTTCTACGAAAAACACATCGCAAAGACTGGCATATGTCATCCTATTATGTAAACTACCTTTAAATAAACAAACTAAAAAATACAAAACAACAACAATAAAAAAGTTAAATTTTAAAAACAAGTTTTAAAAAGTTAATCTAGCCGCGCAAATGCGCGAGTGCACCTGCTAGTTATTCTACATTTTGCAAAGAGTGCATATAGATCAAATAATATTGAAAGAAACAGAGGATAATGAAGCTCAGGTGCAGACTGGTGATACATAATCAAATAGCAATTAATTAAGTACAGAGTTACAAGGCAAAAGGTACTGACAAGAGGAGCAGACATCAACGTGTGCAGTGGCATTGGTTTTATTCAACATTTTGGTAAGAGTAAATGTAGATATGAGGGCATGGCAGATAAGATGCAGAGTAATGTTAAACAATCAACTATCTCGCGATGCAAGTACAGTAATACCACCACCGTCCGTTATTACTTGTTGCTCAAATGGATGTATCTAGCACTATTAAGTTCTAAATACATCCAATTGATCAACAATTAATTCGATACAGAGGGAGTACATGGCAACAGGTACTTACATGAGCAATCCAAAAACTTCATAACCATTGTGTTAATTCTACATTTATCTAAGAGTAAATATAGGTCTTATAATTTCCAGCAAAGGGACGATAAAGAAGCGAACATTTACAGTGATGCTACATAATCAAACAACAATGAGTGTAAGTATGCTGACAAAGGGCAAGAGGTACTGACAAGAGCAATGCAGAGCCCAGTATTGTTGTGAGATCCTATGATCCTTTGAGCAAGCAGATTCATCTGAAATTAGTTCAAGAGAGAAGGTAAGGCACATGTAGAAATTTAGGAGTTCAAATTTTGAATTGATATCATAGACGGTACCTGACGCTGGGCTCTCAGCAGTTCTAATAGGGGTTTGACCAGTGGAGTAGGGGTAAAGTGTGGTACAGTAGGGCCTGTGTTTTCTGTGGCTGCTGATCTAACTGGTTTAACAGGTATCACTACCTTTTCCAAATACCTAGTTTGTACTCCTTGAGGATCTGCACTCACCCTCTTCCTTTTGGACATCTATTACGAAAGAACAACATTTGACTGGAAAAACATAGTATGACGACACATGGAATAGGTACAGAAAATGGATAGGGTATGGCATATACTCATATATGATGCTTAAACTAAGCAGATGGTGTAACAAAGTAGAAGTAGTGTAAGAGGTCAGATGCAAAATATGTGCGACCAATACAACCTTGCCAAGTTAGAGCAAGCACCTTGATGGGTGAATAGATAAGCCATCCTCCAACATGCCAAGTTTGTTAGCCAGTGGATTGTTCCGCAATATTCCTCTCGTGCGCCCATTCTCATATTCATTTTGATAATGTTCAATACCTGACATGCATGAAAACATAAAAACAAGTGAGATTATCTTTGTAATGCAGAAGTGATTCTAATCCAATACTGCCTCCCTGTAAACCCCTTTGTGCTATCTCTGCAATTCTTCTGAGAGATGCCATGCATGCTGTAATTTGGTGTGTGCATTAATATAATGTGGCCTACTACTCAAAATATGAGAGCTCCAGAAGTGATGATGCTTCGCAGATGATAGCTTCAACATATAGTAAAGAAGAGCAAGTCGACCTGACTTGACAGATTCAAAATATACTAAGGGAGAACAACTCGACCTGACCAGTCGACCGCAAATGTCTCTGCTACTTTTCCCAAGAAGGAACATACTTATTAAAGAAGAGAAGAGGATCATCTTAAAGAAGAGCAAGCAGATTGAAGACATTACAAGTCTTGCTATACAATGTCGGTTGCCCACCCATGATGAACCAGAGCGCACAGAGAAATACTATTCCTTCCGGTCTCTCCATATGTGGCTCACATGCATTTCGAAACTAAACTAGGAACATTTAGCTGACCTATTAAACATCTCTGAGTTTTACTAATATCAGCATAATATCATATTTGAATTTGTACAACTAAGCTTGTTTAGCTCGATGGGTGGAGTAGTGCTATTACGACACGAACCACGTAGGCTGATCGTGGTCATCATAAAATGGGGAAACCGTAAGCATGATGATCATAGTGTTGACCGTGGCAGTGGGATGGCAAATCTGAAGCTGCAAACTGCGCAAAGGGTAGTTAGCAACTGATCTTTGCTTTGAAATAACAACTAAGATTTGGTATGGACAAGAAAGTACAGTCAACAAGTGACAAAGAAATGCAATTCTGCTGTCTCTCTATATGTCGCGACATGCATTTGGAAACTCAAGTGGGACCTTTAGCTAACCAATTAAATGTGTCTGTTAACTAATATCAGTATCATATCACAATCATATTTGAACAACTAAGCTTTGGAATTTTGAGTGTTGTTTTGTTTAGCTTGAAGGGTGAAGTAATGCTAGTACGACATAAAGCAGTAGAGTAGATAAAAGGGGAAAACCCTAAGCATCAAGAGTAAAATCAGGAAAGTGGAACTAGCTGGACCAGTGGGTGGCGCACATGCTTTTCGAAATGAATATAGGAACATTAGGGGACCAATTAAACATTCTCTGTTTAGTAATATGAGCATCATATCAGATCCGTATTTCAACACCTAAGCTTTGGAATTATGAGTGGCATGTTGTTTCGCTTGATGGGTTGTGGTCTTGAGGAGCAGTGCTAGCACGACACGAAGCACCTACGATGATGGTAGTGAATATGAAGGGGGGAAACCATAAGCTTTACGAGTATAGTAACCGTGCCATGGCGGAACTGAAGGTGCAAACCGGACAAAGCTACTTCACAACCAATGTTTGATTTCAACTAGCCACTACGATTTGGTACGGACAAGAAAAGTACAGTAAACAATTTACGATATATTTTTCGGGTGAGATCAATAACTTAAGCACATATGGAAGAGTACCACCTCTGTTGCGACATCGTGTAGGCCCTGCTGATATGTTGAGGATGCTGCGGGTGTTGGAAATATGCCCTAGAGGCAATAATAAAATGGTTATTATTGTATTTCCTTGTTCATGATAATTGTCTATTGTTCATGCTATAATTGTATTAACTGGAAACCGTAATACATGTGTGAATACATAGACCACAACATGTCCCTAGTAAGCCTCTAGTTGACTAGCTCATTGATTAATAGATGGTTATGTTTCTTGACCATGGACATTGGATGTCATTGATAACGGGATCACATCATTAGGAGAATGATGTGATGGACAAGACCCAATCCTAAGCATAGCACAAGATAGTGTAGTTCGTTTGCTAAGAGCTTTTCTAATGTCAAGTATCATTTCCTTAGACCATGAGATTGTGCAACTCCCGGATACCGTAGGAATGCTTTGGGTGTACCAAATGTCACAACGTAACTGGGTGGCGATAAAGGTACACTACAGGTATCTCCGAAAGTGTCTGTTGGGTTGGTACGAATCGAGACTGGGATTTGTCACTCCGTATGACGGAGAGGTATCTCTGGGCCCACTCGGTGATGCATCATCATAGTGAGCTCAATGTGACTAAGTAGTTAGTCACGGGATCATGCATTACGGAACGAGTAAAGTGACTTGCCGGTAACGAGATTGAACGAGGTATTGGGATACCGGCGATCGAATCTCGGGCAAGTAACATACCGATTGACAAAGGGAATTGTATACGGGATTGATTGAATCCCCGACATCGTGGTTCATCCGATGAGATCATCGTGGAACATGTGGGAGCCAACATGGGTATCCAGATCCCGCTGTTGGTTATTGGCTGGAGAACGTCTCGGTCATGTCTGCATGGTTCCTGAACCCGTAGGGTCTACACACTTAAGGTTCGATGACGCTAGGGTTATAGGAAATAGATATACGTGGTTACCGAATGTTGTTCGGAGTCCCGGATGAGATCCCGGACGTCACGAGGAGTTCCGGAATGGTCCGGAGGTAAAGAATAATATATAGGAAGTGAGGTTTTGGCCACCGCAAGAGTTTCGGGCGTCATCGGTAATGTACCGGGACCACCGGAGGGTTCCGAGGGTCCACCGGGAGGAGTAACCAACCCCGGAGGCCTGCATGGGCCAAGTGTGGGAAGGGACCAGCCCCTAGGTGGGCTGGTGCGCCTCCCACAAGAGGCCCAGGGCGCAGGGAAAGGGGAAGGGGGAAAACCCTAGGCTCAGATGGGCCTAAGGCCCACCTGTTGGGGAACGTAGCAATAATTCAAAATTTTCTACGCATCACCAAGATCAATCTATGGAGTTTACTAGCAACGAGAGGGAAGGAGTGCATCTACATACACTTGTAGATCGCGAGCGGAAGCGTTCAAGAGAACGGGGTTGATGGAGTCGTACTCGTCGTGATCCAAATCACCGATGATCCTAGCGCCGAACGGACGGCACCTCCGCGTTCAACACACGTACAGAGTAGCGACGTCTCCTCCTTCTTGATCCAGCAAGGGGGGGGGAGAGGTTGATGGAGATCCAGCAGCACGACGGCGTGGTGGTGGAAGTAGCGGGATTCCAACAGGGCTTCGCCAAGCGCTGCGGGAGGAGGGAGGTGTGTCACGGGAGGGAGAGGGAGGCGCCAGGGCTTAGGTGTTGCTGCCCTCCCTCCCCCCCACTATATATAGGGCCAAGGGAGAGGGGGGGCGCAGCCTTGGCCCTTCCTCCAAGGAAGGGTGCGGCCAGGGAGGAGTCCTTCCCCCCCAAGGCACCTCGGAGGTGCCTTCCCCCTTTAGGACTCTCCCTTTTTCTTATCTCTTGGCGCATGGGCCTCTTGGGGCTGGTGACCTTGGCCCATATAGGCCAAGGCGCACCCCCTACAGCCCATGTGGCCCCCCGGGGCTGGTGGACCCCCGGACCCCTTTCGGCACTCCCGGTACAATACCGATAAAGTGCGAAACTTTTCCAGCGACCAAAATAAGACTTCCCATATATAAATCTTTACCTCCGGACCATTCCGGAACTCCTCGTGACGTCCGGGATCTCATCCGGGACTCCGAACAACTTTCGGGTTACCGCATACTAATATCTCTACAACCCTAGCGTCACCGAACCTTAAGTGTGTAGACCCTACGGGTTCGGGAGACACGCAGACATGACCGAGACGACTCTCTGGTCAATAACCAACAGCGGGATCTGGATACCCATGTTGGCTCCCACATGCTCGTCGATGATCTCATCGGATGAACCACGATGTCGAGGATTCAATCAATCCCGTATACAATTCCCTTTGTCTATCGGTATGGTACTTGCCCGAGATTCGATCGTCGGTATCCCGATACCTTGTTCAATCTCGTTACCGGCAAGTCTCTTTACTCGTTCCGTAACTACATCATCCCGTGATCAACTCCTTGGTCACATTGTGCACATTATGATGATGTCCTACCGAGTGGGCCCAGAGATACCTCTCCGTTTACACGGAGTGACAAATCCCAGTCTCGATTCGTGCCAACCCAACAGACACTTTCGGAGATACCTGTAGTGCACCTTTATAGCCACCCAGTTACGTTGTGACGTTTGGTACACCCAAAGCATTCCTACGGTATCCGGGAGTTGCACAATCTCATGGTCTAAGGAAATGATACTTGACATTAGAAAAGCTCTGAGCAAACGAACTACACGATCTTGTGCTAGGCTTAGGATTGGGTCTTGTCCATCACATCATTCTCCTAATGATGTGATCCCGTTATCAACGACATCCAATGTCCATGGTCAGGAAACCGTAACCATCTATTGATCAACGAGCTAGTCAACTAGAGGCTTACTAGGGACATGGTGTTGTCTATGTATCCACACATGTATCTGAGTTTCCTATCAATACAATTCTAGCATGGATAATAAACGATTATCATGAACAAGGAAATATAATAATAACCTATTTATTATTGCCTCTAGGGCATATTTCCAACAGTCTCCCACTTGCACTAGAGTCAATAATCTAGTTCACATCACCATGTGATTAACACTGACAGGTCACATCACCATGTGACCAACATCCAAAGAGTTTACTAGAGTCAACAATCTAGTTCACATCACTATGTGATTAACACTCAATGAGTTCTGGTTTGATCATGTTATGCTTGTGAGAGAGGTTATTAGTCAACGGGTCTGAACCTTTCAGATCCGTGTGTGCTTTACGAATATCTATGTCATCTTGTGGATGCTACCACGCGCTATTTGGAGCCATTTCAAATAATTGCTCTACTATACGAATCCGGTTTACTACTCAGAGTCATCCGGATTAGTGTCAAAGTTCGCATCGACGTAACCCTTTACGACGAACTCCTTTTCACCTCCATAATCGAGAAAATTCCTTAGTCCACTAGATACTAAGGATAAGTTCGACCGCTGTCATGTGATCCATTCCCGGATCACTATTGTACCCCTTGACCAACTCATGGCAAGGCACACTTCATGTGCGGTACACAGCATAGCATACTGTAGAGCCTACGTCTGAAGCATAGGGGACGACCTTCGTCCTTTCTCTCTCTTCTGCTGTGGTCAGGTCTTGAGTCTTACTCAATACTCACACCTTGTAACACAGCCAAGAACTCCTTCTTTGCTGATCTATTTTGAACTCTTTCAAAATCATGTCAAGGTGTGCGTTCTTTGAAAGTATCATCAGGCGTCTTGATCTATCTCTATAGATCTTGATGCCCAATATGTAAGCAGCTTTATCCAGGTCTTCCTTTGAAAAACTCCTTTCAAACAACCCTTTATGCTTTCCAGAAATTTTACATCATTTCGGATCAACAATATGTCATTCACATATACTTATCAGAAATGTTGTAGCGCTCCCACTCACTTTATTGTAAATACAAGTTTCTAACAAACTTTGTATAAACCCAAAAACTTTGATCACTCCATCAAAGCGTATATTCTGACTCCGAGATGCTTGCTCTAATCCATGGAAGGATCGCTGGAGCTAGCATACCTTTTAGCATCCTTAGGATCGACAAAACCTTTCTGATTGTATCACATACAACCTTTCCTTACGAAAACTGGTAAGGAAACTTGTTTTGACATCCATCTGCCAGATTTTCATAAATGCAGCTAATGCTAACATGATTCCGACGGACTTAAGCATCGCTACGGATGAGAAAATCTCATCGTAGTCAACTCCTTGAACTTGTGGAAATACTCTTTGCCACAAGTCGAGCTTCATAGACGGTAACATTACCGTCCACGTCCGTCTTCTTCTTAAAGATCCATTTATCTCGGATTTCATGGCTTTAACCATTTGTCGGAATATGGGCCCACCATCGCTTCTCCATAGCTCGTAGGTTCATTGTTGTCTAGCAACATGACTTCCAAGACAGGATCACGCATTACTCTGAAGTAGTACGCATCCTCGTCGTCCTACGAGGTTTGGTAGTGACTTGATCCGAAGTTTCATGATCACTATCATAAGCTTCCACTTCAATTGGTGTAGGTGCCACAGGAACAACTTCCTGTGCCCTGCTACACACTAGTTGAAGTGACGGTTCAATAACCTTATCAAGTCTCCACCATCCTCCCACTCAATTCTTTCGAGAGAAACTTTTCCTCGAGAAAGGACTCGTTTCTAGAAGCAATTACTTTTGCTTCCAGATCTGAAATAGGAGGTATACCCAACTGTTTTGGGTATTCTATGAAGATGCATTTATCCGCTTTGGGTTCGAGCTTATCAGCCTGAAACTTTTTCACATAAGCATCGCAGCCCCAAACTTTTAAGAAACGACAACTTAGGTTTCTCTAAACGGTGTCGTCTCAACGGAATTGCGTGGTGCCCCTTTTAAAGTGAATGCGGTTGTCTCTAATGCCTAACCCATAAACGATAGTGGTAATTCGATAAGAGACATCATGGTATGCACCATATCCAATAGGGTGCAGTTATGATGTTCGGACACACCATCACACTATGGTGTTCCAGGCGGTATTAATTGTGAAACACTTTCCACAATGTCTTAATTGTGTGCCAAACTCGTAACTCAGATACTCATCTCTATGATCATATCACAGACATTTTATCCTCTTGTCACGACGATCTTCAACTTCACTCTGAAATTACTTGAACCTTTCAATAATTCAGACTTGTGTTTCATCAAGTAAATACACTCAGCATCTACTCAAATCATCTGTGAAGTAAGAACATAACGATATCCACTGCATGCCTCAGCACTCATTGGACTGCATACATCAAAATGTATTACTTCCAATAAGTTGCTCTCTTGTTCCATCTTACTGAAAACGAGGCCTTTCAGTCATCTTGCCCATGTGGTATGATTTGCATGTCTCAAGTGATTCAAAATCAAGTGAGTCCAAACGATCCATCTGCATGGAGTTTCTTCATGCATATATACCAATAGACATGGTTCGCATGTCTCAATCTTTTCAAAAACGACTGAGTCCAAAGATCCATCTACATGGAGCTTCTTCATGCGTTCTATACCAATATGACTCAAATGGCAGTGCCACAAGTATGTGGTACTATCATTACTATTTTATATCTTTTGGCACGAACATGTGTATCACTACGATCGAGATTCATTTTAGGTGCAAGACCATTGAAGGTATTATTCAAATAAACAGAGTAACCATTATTCTCCTTAAATGAATAACCGTATTGCGATAAACATAATCCAATCATGCTCAACGCAAACACCAAATCTCGATGGTAGAGGGAGCATGCGATGCTTGATCACATCAACCTTGGAAACACTTCCAACACATATCGTCATCTCACCTTTAGCTAGTCTCCGTTTATTCCGCAGCTTTTATTTCGAGTTACTAACACTTAGCAACCGAACCGGTATCTAATACCCTGGTGCTGCTAGGAGTACTAGTAAAGTACACATTCATATAACGTATATCCAATATACTTCTGTCGACCTTGCCTGCCTTCTCATCTACCAAGTATCTAGGGTAGTACTGCTTCAGTGACCGTTCCCCTCATTACAGAAGCACTTAGTCTCGGGTTTGGGTTCAACCTTGGGATTCTTCACTAGAGCAGCAAATGATTTGCTGTTTCATGAAGTATCCCTTTTGCCCTTGCCCTTCTAGAAACTAGTGGTTTTACTAACCATCAACAATTGATGCTCCTTCTTGATTTCTACTTTCGCGGTGTCAAACATCGCGAGTTGCTCAAGGATCATCATTCTATCCCTGATATGTTATAGTTCATCACGAAGCTCTAATAGCTTGGTGGCAGTGACTATGGAGAACCATCACTATCTCATCTGGAAGATTAACTCCCACTCGATTCAAGCGATTGTGGTACTCAGACAATCTGAGCACATGCTCAACGATTGAGCTTTTCTCCCTTAGTTTGCAGGCTTAAGAAACTTGTCAGAGGTCTCATACCTCTTGACGTGGGCACTAGTCTGAAATCCCAATTTCAGTCTTCGGAACATCTCATATGTTCTGCGACGTTTCAAAACCGTCTTTGGTGCCACAATTCTAAACCGTTAGCATTACGCACTGAACTATCACGTAGTCATCAAAACGTGTATGTCAGATGTTCGCAACATCTACAGACGACGCTGAGGTTCAGCACACCGAGCGGTGCATTAAGGACATAAGCCTTCTGTGCAGCAATGAGGACAATCCTCAGTTTACGGACCCAGTCCGCATAATTGCTACTACCAACTTTCAACTAAATTTTCTCTAGGAACATATCTTAACAGTAGAACTAAAGCGCAAGCTATGACATAATTTGCAAAGACCTTTTGACTATGTTCATGATAATGAAGTTCATCTGATTATTGAACTCCCACTCAGATAGACATCCCTCTAGTCATCTAAGTGATACATGATCCGAGTCAAACTAGGCCGTGTCCGATCATCACGTGAGACGGACTAGTCATCATCGGTGAACATCTCCATGTTGATCGTATCTACTATACGACTCATGTTCGACCTTTCGGTCTCTTGTGTTCCGAGGCCATGTCTGTACATGCTAGGCTCGTCAAGTCAACCTAAGTGTTTCGCATGTGTTCCGAGGCCATGTCTGTACATGCTAGGCTCGTCAACACCCGTTGTATTCGAACGTTAGAATCTATCACACCCGATCATCACGTGGTGCTTCGAAACAACGAACCTTCGCAACGGTGCACAGTTAGGGGGAACACGTCTCTTGAAATTTTAGTGAGGGATCATCTTACTTACTACCGTCGTTCTAAGCAAATAAGATGCATAACATGATAAACATCACATGCAATCAAATAGTGACATGATATGGCCAATATCATTTTGCTCCTTTGATCTCCATCTTCGGGGCACCATGATCATCTTTGTCACCGGCATGACACCATGATCTCCATCATTGTGTCTTCATGAAGTTGTCACGCCAACGATTACTTCTACTTCTATGGCTAACGCGCTTAGCAATAAAGTAAAGTAATTTACATGGCGTTATTCAATGACACGCAGGTCATACAAAAAATAAAGACAACTCCTATGGCTCCTGCCGGTTGTCATACTCATCGACATGCAAGTCGTGATTCCTATTACAAGAATATGATCAATCTCATACATCACATATATCATTCATCACATCTTCTGGCCATATCACATCACATAGCACATGCTGCAAAAACAAGTTAGACGTCCTCTAATTGTTGTTGCAAGTTTTTACGTGGCTTGTATAGGTTTCTAGCAAGAACGTTTCTTACCTACGTAAAACCACAACGTGATATGCCAATTTCTATTTACCCTTCATAAGGACCCTTTTCATCGAATCCGTTCCGACTAAAGTGGGAGAGACAGACACCCGCTAGCCACCTTATGCAACTAGTGCATGTCAGTCGGTGGAACCTGTCTCACGTAAGCGTACGTGTAAGGTCGGTCCGGGCCGCTTCATCCCACAATGCCGCCGAAACAAGATAAGACTAGTAGCGGCAAGAAGAATTGACAACATCGACGCCCACAACTACTTTGTGTTCTACTCGTGCATAGAAACTACGCATAGACCTAGCTCATGATGCCACTGTTGGGGAACGTAGCAGAAATTCAAAATTTTCTACGCATCACCAAGATCAATCTATGGAGTTTACTAGCAACGAGAGGGAAGGAGTGCATCTACATACCCTTGTAGATCGCGAGCGGAAGCGTTCAAGAGAACGGGGTTGATGGAGTCGTACTCGTCGTGATCCAAATCACCGATGATCCTAGCGCCGAACGGACGGCACCTCCGCGTTCAACACACGTACGGAGCAGCGACGTCTCCTCCTTCTTGATCCAGCAAGGGGGGAGGAGAGGTTGATGGAGATCCAGCAGCACGACGGCGTGGTGGTGGAAGTAGCGGGATTCCAACAGGGCTTCGCCAAGCGCTGCGGGAGGAGGGAGGTGTGTCACGGGAGGGAGAGGGAGGCGCCAGGGCTTAGGTGTTGCTGCCCTCCCTCCCCCCACTATATATAGGGCCAAGGGAGAGGGGGGGGCGCAGCCTTGGCCCTTCCTCCAAGGAAGGGTGCGGCCAGGGAGGAGTCCTTCCCCCCAAGGCACCTCGGAGGTGCCTTCCCCCTTTAGGACTCTCCCTTTTTCTTATCTCTTGGCGCATGGGCCTCTTGGGGCTGGTGCCCTTGGCCCATATAGGCCAAGGCGCACCCCCTACAGCCCATGTGGCCCCCCGGGGCTGGTGGACCCCTTGGTCGACCCCCGGACCCCTTTCGGCACTCCCGGTACAATACCGATAAAGTGCGAAACTTTTCCGGCGACCAAAATAAGACTTCCCATATATAAATCTTTACCTCCGGACCATTCCGGAACTCCTCGTGACGTCCGGGATCTCATCCGGGACTCCGAACAACTTTCGGGTTACCGCATACTAATATCTCTACAACCCTAGCGTCACCGAACCTTAAGTGTGTAGACCCTACGGGTTCGGGAGACACGCAGACATGACCGAGACGACTCTCCGGTCAATAACCAACAGCGGGATCTGGATACCCATGTTGGCTCCCACATGCTCCTCGATGATCTCATCGGATGAACCACGATGTCGAGGATTCAATCAATCCCGTATACAATTCCCTTTGTCTATCGGTATGGTACTTGCCCGAGATTCGATCGTCGGTATCCCGATACCTTGTTCAATCTCGTTACCGGCAAGTCTCTTTACTCGTTCCGTAATCACATCATCCCGTGATCAACTCCTTGGTCACATTGTGCACATTATGATGATGTCCTACCGAGTGGGCCCAGAGATACCTCTCCGTTTACACGGAGTGACAAATCCCAGTCTCGATTCGTGCCAACCCAACAGACACTTTCGGAGATACCTGTAGTGCACCTTTATAGCCACCCAGTTACGTTGTGACGTTTGGTACACCCAAAGCATTCCTACGGTATCCGGGAGTTGCACAATCTCATGGTCTAAGGAAATGATACTTGACATTAGAAAAGCTCTGAGCAAACGAACTACACGATCTTGTGCTAGGCTTAGGATTGGGTCTTGTCCATCACATCATTCTCCTAATGATGTGATCCCGTTATCAACGACATCCAATGTCCATGGTCAGGAAACCGTAACCATCTATTGATCAACGAGCTAGTCAACTAGAGGCTTACTAGGGACATGGTGTTGTCTATGTATCCACACATGTATCTGAGTTTCCTATCAATACAATTCTAGCATGGATAATAAACGATTATCATGAACAAGGAAATATAATAATAACCTATTTATTATTGCCTCTAGGGCATATTTCCAACACCACCTAGGGTGCGCCCCCCCTCTCTCCCCCTCTGACCGCCCCTCAGATGCATCTAGGGCTGGCCGCCACCCCTAAGGGGGGGAACCCTAGATGGGGGCGCAGCCCCTCCCCTTCCCCTATATATAGTGGGGTTTTTGGGGCTGCCATAGACATGAGTCTCCCTCTCTCTTGGTGCAGCCCTACCCCTCTCCCTCCTCGTCTCTCGCAGTGCTTGGCGAAGCCCTGCTATAGTGCCACGCTCCTCCACCACCACCACGCCGTCGTGCTGCTGCTGGACGGAGTCTTCCCCAACCTCTCCCTCTCCCTTGCTGGATCAAGGCGCGGGAGACGTCACCGGGCTGCATGTGTGTTGAACGTGGAGGCACCGTTGTTCGGTGCTTAGATCGGATTCGACCGCGATCTAAATCGCTTCGTGTACGACTCCACCAACCGCGTTCTTGCAACGCTTCCGCATCACGATCTTCAAGGGTATGAAGATGCACTCCCCTCTCTCTCGTTGCTAGTTAATCCATAGATTGATCTTGGTGATGCGTAGAAAATTTTGAATTTCTGCTACGTTCCCCAACAGTGGCATCATGAGCTAGGTCTATGCGTAGATTCTATGCATGAGTAGAACACAAAGTAGTTGTGGGCGATGATTTGTTCAATTTGCTTGCCGTTACTAGTCTTATCTTGATTCGGTGGCATTGTGGGATGAAGCGGCCCGGACCGACCTTACACGTACTCTTACGTGAGACAGGTTCCACCGACTGACATGCACTTGATGCATAAGGTGGCTAGCGGGTGTCTGTCTCTCCGACTTTAGTCGGATTGGATTCGATGAAGAGGGTCCTTATGAAGGGTAAATAGCAATTGGCATATCACCGTTGTGGC
Organism: Triticum aestivum; assembly: GCF_018294505.1. NCBI lineage: Eukaryota > Viridiplantae > Streptophyta > Magnoliopsida > Poales > Poaceae > Triticum > Triticum aestivum. Next base: position 276,669,880 of record NC_057796.1, on the reverse strand, counting down.
TTTTGCTTAGGTAAGAAACGTTCTTGCTAGAAACCCATAGCAGCCATGTAAAACATGCAACAACAATTAGAGGACGTCTAACTTGTTTTTGCAGGGTATGCTATGTGATGTGATATGGCCAAAAGGATGTGATGAATTATATATATGTGATGTATGAGATTGATCATGTTCTTGTAATAGGAATCACGACTTGCATGTCGATGAGTATGACAACCGGCAGGAGCCATAGGAGTTGTCTTAATTTATTGTATGACCTGCGTGTCAATGAAAAACGCCATGTAATTACTTTACTTTATTGCTAACCGTTAGCCATAGTAGTAGAAGTAATAGTTGGCGAGACAACTTCATGAAGACACGATGATGGAGATCATGGTGTCATGCCGGTGACGAAGGTGATCATGCCGCGCCTCGAAGATGGAGATCAAAAGGCGCAAGATGATATTGGCCATATCATGTCACTTTATGATTTGCATGTGATGTTTGTCATGTTTACATCTTATTTGCTTAGAACGACGGTAGCATAAATAAGATGATCCCTCACTAAAATTTCAAGAGATGTGTTCCCCCTAACTGTGCACCGTTGCGAAGGTTCGTTGTTTCGAAGCACCACGTGATGATCGGGTGTGATAGATTCTAACGTTCGCATACAATGGGTGTAAGCCAGATTTACACATGCGAAACACTTAGGTTGACTTGATGAGCCTAGCATGTACAGACATGGCCTTGGAATACAAGAGACCGAAAGGTCGAACATGAGTCGTATAGTAGAAACGATCAACATGGAGATGTTCACCGATGATGACTAGTCCGTCTCACGTGATGATCGGACATGGCCTAGTTGACTCGGATCATGTATCACTTAGATGACTAGAGGGATGTCTATCTGAGTGGGAGTTCATTAAATAATCAGATGAACTTACTTATCATGAACATAGTCAAAAGGTCTTTGCAAATTATGTCATAGCTTACGCTTTAGTTCTACTAAGATATGTTCCTAGAGAAAATTTAGTTGAAAGTTGATAGTAGCAATTATGCGGACTGGGTCCGTAAACTGAGGATTGTCCTCATTGCTGCACAGAAGGCTTATGTCCTTAATGCACCGCTCGGTGTGCTGAAGCTCGAGCGTGGTTTGTGGATGTTGCGAACATCTGACATGCACGTTTTGATGACTACGTGATAGTTCAGTGTGTAATTCTAACGGTTTAGAATTGAGGCGCCAAAGACGTTTTTGAAACGTCGCAGAACATATGAGATGTTCCAGAGACTGAAATTGGGATTTCAGACTAGTGCCCACGTCAAGAGGTATGAGACCTCTAACAAGTTTCTTAAGCCTGCAAACTAAGGGAGAAAAGCTCAATCGTTGAGCATGTGCTCAGATTGTCTGAGTACTCAATCGCTTGAATCGAGTGGGAGTTAATCTTCCAGATGAGATAGTGATGGTTCTCCATAGTCACTGCCACCAAGCTATTAGAGCTTCGTGATGAACTATAGCATATCAGGGATAGACATGATGATCCTTGAGCAACTCGCGATGTTTGACACCGCGAAAGTAGAAATCAAGTAGGAGCATCAATTGTTGATGGTTAGTAAAACCACTAGTTTCAAGAAGGGCAAGGGCAAGAAGGGATACTTCATGAAACGGCAAATCAGTTGCTGCTCTAGCGAAGAAACCCAAGGTTGAACCCAAACCCGAGACTAAGTGCTTCTGTAATGAGGGGAACGGTCACTGAAGCAGAACTACCCTAGATACTTGGTAGATGAGAAGGCAGGCAAGGTCGACAGAAGTATATTGGATATACATTATATTAATGTGTACTTTACTAGTACTCCTAGTAGCACCAGGGTATTAGATACCGGTTCGGTTGCTAAGTGTTGGTAACTCGAAATAAAAGGCTACGGAATAAACGGAGACTAGCTAAAGGTGAGATGACGATATGTGTTGGAAGTGTTTTCCAAGGTTGATGTGATCAAGCATCGCACGCTCCCTCTACCATCGAGATTGGTGTTAAACCTAAATAATTGTTATTTGGTGTTTGCGTTGAGCATAGACATGATTGGATTATGTTTATCGCAATACGGTTATTCATTTAAGGAGAATAATGGTTACTCTGTTTATTTGAATAATACCTTCAATGGTCTTGCACCTAAAATGAATGGTTTATTGAATCTCGATCGTAGTGATACACATGTTCATGCCAAAAGATATAAGATAGTAATGATAGTACCACATACTTGTGGCACTGCCATTTGAGTCATATTGGTATAAAACGCATGAAGAAGCTCCATGTTGATGGATCTTTGGACTCACTCGTTTTTGAAAAGATTGAGACATGCGAACCATGTCTATTGGTAGATATGCATGAAGAAACTCCATACAGATGGATCGTTTGAACTCACTTGATTTTGAATCACTTGAGACATGCAAATCATAACACATGGGCAAGATGACTGAAAGGCCTCGTTTTCAGTAAGATGGAACAAGAGAGCAACTTGTTGGAAGTAATACATTTGATGTGTGCAGTCCAATGAGTGCTGAGGCACGCAGTGGATATCGTTATGTTCTTACTTCACAGATGATTTGAGTAGATGCTAAGTGTATTTACTTGATGAAACACAAGTCTGAATTATTGAAAGGTTCAAGTAATTTCAGAGTGAAGTTGAAGATCGTCGTGACAAGAGGATAAAATGTCTGTGATTTGATCATAGAGATGAATATCTGAGTTACGAGTTTGGCACACAATTAAGACATTGTGGAAATTGTTTCACAACTAATACCGCCTGGAACACCATAGTGTGATGGTGTGTCCGAACATCATAACTGCACCCTATTGGATATGGTGCATACCATGATGTCTCTTATCAAATTACCACTATCGTTTATGGGTTAGGCATTAGAGACAACCGCATTCACTTTAAATAGGGCACCACGCAATTCCGTTGAGACGACACCGTATGAACTATGGTTTAGAGAAACCTAAGCTGTCGTTTCTTAAAAGTTTGGGGCTGCGACGCTTATGTGGAAAAGTTTCAGGCTGATAAGCTCGAACCCAAAGCGGATAAATGCATCTTCATAGAATACCCAAAACAGTTGGGTATACCTCCTATTTCAGATCTGGAAGCAAAAGTGATTGTTTCTAGAAACGGGTCCTTTCTCGAGGAAAAGTTTCTCTCGAAAGAATTGAGTGGGAGGATGGTGGAGACTTGATGAGGTTATTGAACCGTCACTTCAACTAGTGTGTAGCAGGGCACAAGAAGTTGTTCCTGTGGCACCTACACCAATTGAAGTGGAAGCCTATGATAGTGATCATGAAACTTCGGATCAAGTCACTACCAAACCTCGTAGGACGACAAGGATGCGTACTACTTCAGAGTGGTACGTAATCCTGTCTTGAAGTCATGTTGCTAGACAACAATGAACCTACGAGCTATGGAGAAGCGATGGTGGGCCCAGATTCCGACGAATGGCTCGAGGCCATAAAATCCGAGGAAGGATCCATGTATAAAACAAAGGATAGACTTTGGAAGAACTACTTGATGGTCGTAAGGCTGTTGGGTACAGATGGATTTTAAAGGGAAAACGGACAATGATGGTAAGTATCACCATTAAGAAAGCTAGACTTGTCGTTAAGATGTTTTCTGACAAGTTCAAGGAGTTGACTACGATGAGACTTTCTCACTCGTAGAGATGCTAAGAGTCTGTTGGAATTATATTAGCAGTTACTGCATTATTTATGAAATCTTGCAGATAGGATGTCAAAACATTGTTTCCTCGACGATTTTCTTGAGGAAAGGTTGTATGTGATACAACCAGAAGGTTTTGTCAATCCTGAAAGATGCTAACAAGTATGCAAGGCTCAAGCAATCCTTCTAAGGACTGGGGTAAGCATCTCGGAGATGGAATGTACGCTTTGATGAGATGATCAAAGATTTTGGGTTTATACAAAGTTTATGAGAAACTTGTATTTCGAAAGAAGTGAGTGGGAGCACTATAGAATTTTTGATGAGTATATGTTGTTAACATATTGTTGATCAGAAATGATGTAGAATTTCTGGAAAGCATACAAGGTTATTTGAAAAGTGTTTTTCAATGGAAAACCTGGATTAAGCTACTTGAACATTGAGCATCAAGATCTATAAGGATAGATCAAAAACGCTTAATAGTACTTTCAAATGAATACATACCGTGACAAGATTTTGAAGGAGTTCAAAATAGATCAGCAAAGAAGGAGTTCTTGGCTGTGTTACAAGGTGTGAGTATTGAGTAAGACTCAAGACCTGACCACGGCAGAAGAGAGAGAAAGGACGAAGGTCGTCCCCTATGCTTTAGACGTAGGCTCTACAGTATGCTATGCTGTGTACCGCACCTGAAGTGTGCCTTGCCATGAGTCAGTCAATGGGTACAAGAGTGATCCAGGAATGGATCACATGACAGCGGCCGAACTTATCCTTAGTAACTAGTGGACTAAGGAATTTTCTCGATTATGGAGGTGGTAAAAGAGTTCGTCGTAAAGGGTTACGTCGATGCAAACTTTGACACTAATCCGGATGACTCTGAGTAGTAAACCGGATTCGTATAGTAGAACAGTTATTTGGAATAGCTCCAAGTAGTGCGTGGTAGCTGCATCTACAAGATGACATAGAGATTTGTAAAACACACACGGATCTGGAAGGTTCAGACCCGTTGATTAAAAACCTCTCTCACAAGCGAGATATGAACAAACCCCATGGGTGTTGGATTCATTACAATCACATAGTGATGTGAACTAGATTATTGACTCTAGTGCAAGTGGGAGACTGTTGGAAATATGCCCTAGAGGCAATAATAAAATGGTTATTATTGTATTTCCTTGTTCATGATAATTGTCTATTGTTCATACTATAATTGTATTAACTGGAAACCGTAATACATGTGTGAATACATAGACCACAACATGTCCCTAGTAAGCCTCTAGTTGACTAGCTCGTTGATCAATAGATGGTTATGGTTTCCTGACCATGGACATTGGATGTCATTGATAACGGGATCACATCATTAGGAGAATGATGTGATGGACAAGACCCAATCCTAAGCATAGCACAAGATCGTGTAGTTCGTTTGCTAAGAGCTTTTCTAATGTCAAGTATCATTTCCTTAGACCATGAGATTGTGCAACTCCCGGATACCGTAGGAATGCTTTGGGTGTACCAAACGTCACAACGTAACTGGGTGGCTATAAAAGTACACTACAGGTATCTCCGAAAGTGTCTGTTGGGTTGGTACGAATCGAGACTGGGATTTGTCACTCCGTATGACGGAGAGGTATCTCTGGGCCCACTCGGTGATGCATCATCATAATGAGCTCAATGTGACTAAGTAGTTAGTCATGGGATCATGCATTACGAAACGAGTAAAGTGACTTGCCGGTAACGAGATTGAACGAGGTATTGGGATACCGGCGATCGAATCTCGGGCAAGTAACATACCGATTGACAAAGGGAATTGTATACGGGATTGATTGAATCCCCGACATCGTGGTTCATCCGATGAGATCATCGTGGAACATGTGGGAGCCAACATAGGTATCCAGATCCCGCTGTTGGTTATTGGCCGGAGAACGTCTCGGTCATGTCTGCATGGTTCCCGAACCCGTAGGGTCTACACACTTAAGGTTCGATGACGCTAGGGTTATAGGGAATAGATATACGTGGTTACCGAATGTTGTTCGGAGTCCCGTATGAGATCCCGGACATCACGAGGAGTACCGGAATGGTCCGGAGGTAAAGAATAATATATAGGAAGTGAGGTTTTGGCCACCGGAAGAGTTTCGGGCGTCATCGGTAATGTACCGGGACCACTAGAGGGTTCCGGGGGTCCACCGGGAGGGGCCACCAACCCCAGAGGCCTGCATGGGCCAAGTGTGGGAAGGGACCAGCCCCTAGGTGGGCTGGTGCGCCTCCCACAAGAGGCCCAAGGCGCAGGGAAAGGGGAAGGGGTAAAACCCTAGGCTTAGATGGGCCTAAGGCCCACCTAGGGTGCGCCCCCCCTCTCTCCCCCTCTGGCCGCCCCTCAGATGCATCTAGGGCTGGCCGCCACCCCTAAGGGGGAACCCTAGATGGGGGCGCAGCCCCTCCCCTTCCCCTATATATAGTGGGGGTTTTGGGGCTGCCATAGACATGAGTCTCCCTCTCTCTTGGCGCAGCCCTACCCCTCTCCCTCCTCGTCTCTCGCAGTGCCTGGGGAAGCCCTGCTAGAGTGCCACGCTCCTCCACCACCACCACACTGTCGTGCTGCTGCTGGACGGAGTCTTCCCCAACCTCTCCCTCTCCCTTGCTGGATCAAGGCGCGGGAGACGTCACCGGGCTACATGTGTGTTGAACGCGGAGGCACCGTTGTTCGGTGCTTAGATCGGATTCGGCCACGATCTGAATCGCTTCGTGTACGACTCCACCGACCGCGTTCTTGCAACGCTTCCGCATCGCGATCTTCAAGGGTATGAAGATGCACTCCCCTCTCTCTCGTTGCTAGTTAATCCATAGATTGATCTTGGTGATGCGTAGAAAATTTTGAATTTCTGCTACGTTCCCCAACAGCGGGTGCGATGGTTGTCGGCGGCGGGGAAGAAGACTTTAGATGGCAGATGGTCGGGTCGGGGGATAAATCCTGTTGCCGTGGACGACGCACTCGTAGGAGCGGCAATGACAAGGTGGACAACGGCGCCGATGAAGCGAGAGGACGCGATGAAAGGATCCTGGTCCGGTGCCATGGATGAGAGATGTCCATCTCTTACAGTGGATGACGGGGTAGGGGTAGCGACTCCGGCAAGGTGGAGGATGGGGTGGCGGACGAAGGAGGCTAGCCACAGTGGGGAGGTTGTTGTGGTACCGACGGTGTATGAATGAGGAAATGGAGGGGGAGAGGGGATCTCAAACTTTGGGACACGCTTGTCTGAAATGTGGGAAAGTTACGAACTTATCCCCCATTTAAAATTTCGGACATCACGTCGGTTGGGGATAGGACGGTAATCTAGCATCTCCCAAATATTTGTCGGTAGCGATTTCGGGCGAGGAGAGGGTGTTTTGCCGCCCACGGTTGGCGCCCATGGTGTATGAACGGGGCTGACAGGTAGGGCGGTTGTGCCACGTCTGAGGGAAGTTACACATTTGCCCCTATTTAAAATATTTGCCTACATCGATTTCGGACGAGGAGAGTTTGTTTTGCCGCCCACCGTGTATGAATGGGGAAATGGAGGGAGAGACACATGTCTTTCGGACGAGCTTGAATCAAATGTGTTTTGCCGCCCACGTTTGGCGCCCACTGTGTCTGAATGGGTTCAGAGGCGGTCGTGTGATGTCTGATTGAAGTTACTAGTCTACCCCTATCGACAGCAGTGTAAATCCGGTCGATAAGGATGTCAAGTGTCAGGGGTAGACAGTAATTTCCATCTCGCAGACACTTCTTCGGGCAGCCCACAAATGATAGTGGGTGTTTAGCCGCTTCGTTCAAAACTTGGGAGAATTAGCATTCACATTTGCCCTAGGCCCTAGCAACTAAATTCAAATCCAATTTGTATTTGATTACAAATATCCACAGATAATTCTACGTTTTGTTATTTATTTCTTCAAAACTACAAAAAGATTTATTCCACCTTTATATATGATTATGATTTAGAAATGCCGTGATCTTCGAATTCAGTAGGTTTGGATACACTTTGAGTCAAACAGTTATTTCATCCAATACAATATGCTCACACGAAAAACAGTTCACCTTATGTCAATCATACAAGTACTGAGGATTACCTCGCCTAAAAAATTCGGATCATTACAACACATGGACAACATAGGGGGTCTTACAACATAATCCATTCAGAGACATGACACAACATGCAAGTACAATAATCTAATGACAAACTGGTATCTACAGAAGAACTGGGATTACCCTGGGCTTCAGATAGCAGAAACAGCAGGACCTCCTCCGTCTTCAAATGCAACATTCTTACTTCCTCCAATTCTTGGGTTGCTTGCATAATGTGTGCAGCTAATTGCATAATTTCCAGCCTCAAGATCAAGATTACCTCATTCATGGCAGCCACACCATCTCTTTCTGCCTCTAGTAGAGCCTCAAGAACTATAATGTTTGTGCTCAGACTGCTCTCCGGCGGTGTTGCCTCTCAACTGCTACCATCTGGTAACATGGATGGCGCACTGCTTCCACAAATAGATTCTGGGGTTGTACATTGTGTCCTAGTGTGAACGACATCCTGAAAGGTTTCTGCTGGACATAAGTAAGAGATAGTTATCGCATGATCCAGGCAGTAAGCTTACATGGCAAACGACATACGAATTATTGCCGAGCATGGCAAGCTATATTTAAATGGTTCGAAGCAGCATCAGCCGAAAAGAAATTAAAATGGTAAGATGAAACTAGGGATGTAAGTGGCAAATAAACGACATCCGCCAATCCCATCTAGTTAGTTTTTGCTAGCTCCCTAGTTCATTTTCCTCAAAAAACAAAAACTCTTTTGAACTATCATACCACTAGTGGACTTTAATTGGGATTAAACGGGACCCACTTAACATCCCTAGTTGAAAGGGAGTGTACCACCGCTATATTTAAGTTGCCAAGGCATCTAAGCAGTTGAAATAATCTGAGAAAGCACTTAATAGTGTGGCCTCATATAAACTACGAAAACAGTCTTGTGATGAAGTTCAGAGGAAAAGTTAAGGACTCAAATGAACTAGGCATGCATTTCTTTACGATAGTACAGCAGGCACTGCTGACATATTGGCCAACTCAGGTGTAGCCTAACAAATAACAAACAAGCATTCGAATCAAGCAATACAGCAAAGCAGACAACTGTACTATTTGTAATTCTGTAGGATTATAGGTTGAGGGCACAAGCCAAGAAAGCAGCCCACACGTATTACATTTCACATGTACTAAAACACACTGGCTTACCATATGTTGTTGTGAAGCCTCGCTGCTGTTGCAATGTTCTTTGAAGATATCGTGAGCATCCCGTGATTGCAAATCTAGTTGTTGTAGTTTATTCTGCACCCTCTATTTAGGTAAAATTAATTTTAATCGCATGCACCGGTTCGAATTGATCATCGATGGTTCATCTAAACTAATGAAAGAAGGGTGTGTGCTTACACGACAATATACCTGCTACACTCTATTTTTATGCTTGTTCGAGGTGCCAGCCCCAAAAGAACAAATATTTTTCTTGATGGGGTTGGCAGCTCCATAATTAGTAGGAGCATCAAATTAGTCATGCAACTTGGGAAGATCAAGAACACACAAAAAAGTAATGAACAGAGGCTCGGAGCAGTGATGTAATAGCTAGCATCAGAAAATGTAGGGTAAAACAAACAAAAAGCAGCGGAACCACATGCTAGTTTGCTGATGTGTAGTTAAGCATAGAGAACATGAAGCAGTCTGATGAAATCAACAGGTGGCATCAGAACAACACCATTATCATAAATATAGCATGCAAGAAGTAAAATAGTAGGCAGTGATATCTAGGAAGTATAGTAATACTTAGGACAAAACTAAAGCATATTAACTATATGTGCACTGGTATGTAATTTAGCACATGTAACATGTTCACTGCCAGAAGTATGGCCCTATAGGTGCAAGCAGAGTAACGCGTCTCATGAAAAATTGAATGATGACCTGAAGAAATTCAATGGTGCGGTGCTTATGCTAAGAAAGTGAACGTAGGCGCCGGTCCTTGGATAATAGTACCTGATTCTCGGCGGTGTATGGGTATCATTGTCATACTTGATAGCTAAGGATCGTCGATGGTGCTCGTGTTGTGGTTGAGTTTGGGTCGATTGTCGCCGTCGCTGAAGCGGCTCAGGTGCTTCGGTTGCGGCGCCTGTCAACATACAAGAAAGCTCATCTGTGGTAAGTGAACAGTTGCACGATAAAGAAGAGAAAAACCGAAGGAGTACAAATCAAAATAACCTGATGAGGCTGTGGCGTCAGTAAAGCAGGGCCGGTGGAGTTGAATATGGCGTCCGTGGAGCGGGTCCGGTGTAGTGGACGAAGGCTTCGGCGGGCGCGGTGTACAGTGCTTTCGGTGAGGCGGATCTGTTGTGGCGGACGAGGGCTTGCATGAAGGGCCATCAATGGGGTGGACGAGTGAGTCAGTGAAGGGCCTACACTGTGGTGGACGAGGGCGCCGGTTAAGCAGATCCGGTGTGGCGGACCATGATGGCGGTCAAGGAGATCTGGACAAGCCAGTCACTGAAGCGGCTCCGGTGAAGTGGTGAATTGGCAGTTGGGGGTTCCAAGGTGCGGAAGGTAGATCCGGCGGGGTGTGAGGTCCACCGCTGCGGCGGAGGACTAGATTCGGGGGCTTGCCGTGGTTGGGGGTGTTGGGGAACGTAGTAATTTCAAAAAAATTCCTACGCACACACAGGATCATGGTGATGCATAGCAATGAGAGGGGAGAGTGTTGTCCATGTACCCTCGTAGACCGAAAGCGGAAGCGTTAGCACAACGCGGTTGATGTAGTCGTACGTCTTCATGATCCGACCGATCAAGTACCGAACGTACGGCACCTCCGAGTTCAGCACACGTTCAGCTCGATGACGTCCCTCGAACTCCGATCCAGCCTCGCTTTGAGGGAGAGTTCCATCAGCACGACGGCGTGGTGACGATGATGATGTTCTACCGACGCAGGGCTTCGCCTAAGCACCGCTATGATATTATCGAGGTGGACTATGGTGGAGGGGGCACCGCACATGGCTAAGAGATCCAAGGGATCAATTGTTGTGTCTAGAGGTGCCCCCCTGCCCCCGTATATAAAGGAGCAAGGGGGGGGAGAGGCGGCCGGCCAGGAGGAGGCATGCCAGGGAGGAGTCCTACTCCCACCGGGAGTAGGACTCCCTCCTTTCCTAGTTGGAGTAGGAGAAGGGGGAAGGAGGAGGGAGAGAGGAAGGAAAGGCCCCCCTCCTTGCCCAATTCGGACTAGAGGGGGAGGGGGCGCGCGGCCTGCCCTGGCCGCCCCTCCTCTTCTCCACTAAGGCCCATCTTGGCCGATTAAACCCCTAGGGGGTTTCGGTAACCCCCGGTACTTCGGTAAAATCCCGATTTCACCTGGAACACTTCCGATATCCAAATATAGGCTTCCAATATATCAATCTTTATGTCTCGACCATTTTGAGACTCCTCGTCATGTCCACGATCACATACAGGACTCTGAAATACCTTCGGTACATCAAAACACATAAACTCATAATATAACCGTCATTGAACTTTAAGCGTGCGGACCCTACGGGTTCGAGAACTATGTAGACATGACCGAGACATGTCTCCGGTCAATAACCAATAGCGGAACCTGGATGCTCATATTGGCTCCCACATATTCTACGAAGATCTTTATCGGTCAAACCGCATAACAACATACGTTGTTCCCTTTGTCATCGGTATGTTACTTGCCCGAGATTCGATCGTCGGTATCTCAATACCTAGTTCAATCTCGTTACCGGCAAGTCTATTTACTCGTCCGTAATACATCATCCCGCAACTAACTCATTAGTTGCAATGCTTGCAAGGCTTATAGTGATGTGCATTACCGAGTGGGCCCAGAGATACCTCTCCGACAATCGGAGTGTCAAATCCTAATCTCGAAATACGCCAACCCAACAAGTACCTTCGGAGACACCTGTAGAGCACCTTTATAATCACCCAGTTATGTTGTGACGTTTGGTAGCACACAAAGTGTTCCTCCGTTAAACGGGAGGTGCATAATCTCGTAGTCATAGGAACACGTATAAGTCATGAAGAAAGCAATAGCAGAATACTAAACGATCGAGTGCTAAGCTAACGGAATGGGTCAAGTCAATCACATCATTCTCCTAATGATGTGATCCCGTTAATCAAATGACAACTCATGTCAATGGCTAGGAAACATAACCATCTTTGATCAACGAGCTAGTCAAGTAGAGGCATACTAGTGACACTCTGTTTGTCTATGTATTCACACAAGTATTATGTTTCCGGTTAATACAATTCTAGCATTAATAATAAACATTTATCATGATATAAGGAAATAAATAATAACTTTATTATTGCCTCTAGGGCATATTTCCTTCAGTCTCCCACTTGCACTAGAGTCAATAATCTAGATTACATAGTAATGATTCTAACACCAATGGAGCCTTGGTGTTGATCATGTTTTGCTCGTGGAAGAGGCTTAGTCAACGGGTCTGCACCATTCAAATCCGTATGTATCTTGCAAATTTCTATGTCTCCCACCTGGACTTGATCCCGGATGGAGTTGAAGCGTCTCTTGATGTGCTTGGTTCTCTTGTGAAATCTGGATTTCTTTGCCAAGGCAATTGCACCAGTATTGTCACAAAAGATTTTCATTGGACCCGATGCACTAGGTATGACACCTAGATTGGATATGTACTCCTTCATCCAGGCTCCTTCATTTGCTACTTCCGAAGCGGCTATGTACTCCGCTTCACACGTAGATCCTACCACAACGCTTTGTTTAGAACTGCACCAACTGACAGCTCCACCATTCAATGTAAACACGTATCCGGTTTGCGATTTAGAATCGTCTGGATCAGTGTCAAAGCTTGCATCGACGTAACCATTTACGACTGGCTCTTTGTAACCTCCGTAAACGAGAAACATATCCTTAGTACTTTTCAGGTATTTTAGGATGTTCTTGACTGCTGTCCAGTGATCCACTCCTGGATTACTTTGGTACCTCCTTGCTAAACTTATAGCAAGGCACACATCAGGTCTCGTACACAGCATTGCATACATGATAGAGCCTATGGCTGAAGCATAGGGAACCTCTTTCATCTTCTCTCTATCTTCTGCAGTGGTCGGGCATTGAGTCTTACTCAACTTCACACCTTGTAACACAGGCAAGAACCCTTTCTTTGCTTGATCCATTTTGAACTTCTTCAAAACTTTGTCAAGGTATGTGCTTTGTGAAAGTCCAATTAAGCGTCTTGATCTATCTCTATCGATCTTGATGCCCAATATATAAGAAGCTTCACCGAGGTCCTTCATTGAAAAACTCTTATTCAAGTATCCCTTTATGCTATCCAGAAATTCTATATCATTTCCAATCAGAAATGCTACAGAGCTCCCACTCACTTTCTTGTAAATACAGGCTTCTCCAAAAGTCTGTATAAAACCATATGCTTTGATCACACTATCAAAGCATTTATTCCAACTCCGAGAGGCTTGCACCAGTCCATAAATGGATCATTGGAGCTTGCACACTTTCTTAGCTCCCTTTGGATTGACAAAACCTTCCGGCTGCATCATATACAACTCTTCTTCCAGAAATCCATTCAGGAATGCAGTTTTGACATCCATTTGCCAAATTTCATAATCATAAAATGCGGCAATTGCTAACATGATTCAGACAGACTTAAGCATCGCTACGGGTGAGAAAGTCTCATCATAGTCAATCCCTTGAACTTGTCAAAAACCTTTTGCAACAAGTCAAGCTTTATAGACAGTAACATTACCGTCAGCGTCAGTCTTCTTCTTGAAGATCCATTTATTCTCAATGGCTTGCCGATCATCGGGCAAGTCAACCAAAGTCCACACTTTGTTCTCATACATGGATCCCATCTCAGATTTCATGGCCTCAAGCCATTTTGCAGAATCTGGGCTCACCATCGCTTCTTCATAGTTTGTAGGTTCGTCATGGTCTAGTAACATAACCTCCAGAACAGGATTACCGTACCACTCTGGTGCGGATCTTACTCTGGTTGACCTATGAGGTTCAGTAACAACTTGATCTGAAGTTTCATGATCATCATCATTAACTTCCTCACTAATTGGTGTAGGTGTCACAGGAACCGGTTTCTGTGATGAACTACTTTCCAATAAGGGAGCAGGTACAGTTACCTCATCAAGTTCTACTTTCCTCCCACTCACTTCTTTCGAGAGAAACTCCTTCTCTAGAAAGGATCCAAATTTAGCAACAAAAGTCTTGCCTTATGATCTGTGATAGAAGGTGTACCCAACAGTTTCCTTTGGGTATCCTATGAAGACACATTTATCCGATTTGGATTCGAGCTTACCAGGTTGAGAGCTTTTTCACATAAGCATCGCAGCCCCAAACTTTAAGAAATGACAACTTTGGTTTCTTGCCAAACCATACTTCATAAGGCGTCGTCTCAACGGATTTCGATGGTGCCCTATTTAACATGAATGCAGCCGTCTCTAAAGCATAACCCCAAAATGATAGCGTTAAATCAGTAAGAGACATCATAGATCGCACCATATCTAGTAAAGTACGATTACGACGTTGGGACACACCATTACGCTGTGGTGTTCCGGGTGGCGTGAGTTGCGAAACTATTCTACATTGTTTCAAATGATGAACAAACTCGTAACTCAAATATTCTCCTCTACGATCAGATCGTAGAAACTTTATTTTCTTATTACGATGATTTTCAGCTTCACTCTAAAATTCTTTGAACTTTTCAAATGTTTCAGACTTATGTTTCATTAAGTAGATATACCCATATCTGCTTAAATCATCTGTGAAGGTGAGAAAATAACGATACCCACCGCGAGCCTCAACATTCATCGGACCACATGCATCTGTATGTATGATTTCCAATAAATTGGTTGCTCGCTCCATAGTTCCGGAGAACGGCGTTTTAGTCATCTTACCCATGAGGCACGGTTCGCAAGTACCAAGTGATTCATAATCAAGTGGTTCCAAAAGTCCATCAGTATGGAGTTTCTTCATGCGCTTTGCACCAATATGACCTAAACGGCAGTGCCACAAATAAGTTGCACTATCATTATCAACTCTGCATCTTTTGGTTTCTGTCACATCCTAGTTAGTTCATGCATCAGAGTGTTGCATCATGTCTATATTTCACAGAAACCTGAAATGGGAATGCCAGAAAACCCCCAGCACCCCCCCTGGAACAACTAGGGTTTACTAAATTTTTTTCCAATGAACCTGAAATGCCCTCCATAAATGTTCACCACCTTTGGTCTTGGCTAAAACCTCTGCCAAAAATGGTTTCATATTTTTGGAGGCCATCTTGGATTTTTGCACAAGCCATAAGTATTTGCATTTGGGCATTTTAAATGCTATAAATATTTTTAAATGTCCAAATAATCTTGAAGGTATTTTTAGGCTGTTGGGAATAATCTCAAAGGTGCCTCAGAATATTTTCAGGATTTTTCCAAATGAAATAGTATTTTTACTATTTCAAAACACAGTACAGAAATAAATAAAAAAAGAGAAAAGAACAGAAGGCAGAAAACTTACCTGGCAGCCCACCTGACGGCCCAGCACTGTGCTGGCCCGCGCCAGTCAGCTGCCTGCTCTCGCCAGAGCAGGCAGAGAGGTGACGCCGGCGAGCGTGAGCTCGCCACGGCGCCAGCAGCTTGCCGCCCCGCCGCGGATGAGCTGGCCGACCTCCCTCGACGCGCCCCGAGCCCCTGGACATTGCCATTCTCCCCCATCGCCTCTCCCTCGCCTTCTCCCTACCATGGCCGACGCCGCCGCAGCCACCTCACCGGAGTAACCGCGGCCACCATCGACCTCGCACCGTACTAACGTGTCCTACAGCACCGCCGTCACCCACTCCTTCGAGCAAGCCGAGCCCCGAGCGCTCGTTTGCCCCGAAGCTCCGTCACCGACCTCGCCTTCGCCGCTCACCGTCGGAGATCCCCTCCGCCGTCGCCACTGCTACAGCTCGTCTCCGACCTCGCCGTCTGCTCCGTCGCAACCGCCGTGAGCATGGCCACCTTTCCATCCTCTCCTCTCTCTCTCTCGAGCTCTGCAGCCACCGCACGAAGTTCACCCGAACGCGCCGCCGCACGAGCTCGTCGCCGACAAGGCTCCGGCCATCCAACGGCCACACCACCGTAGCCATTAGCTTCACCGCAACGCCAGGAACCCGTAGCGCCATCGCATGTCCCTCGCCATGCTCTCTAGCTACGGTTTCAACCACGCCCGTACTCCGGCAGCCACACGGCTCGTCGCCGGCGTCGATTCCGGCGACCCCGAGCTCCACTACCACCACCAGTCGACGCGGTTCGCCCCCAGCTACACATAGGTACTCTCCGCCGTCCTTTTGGTCGCCGGAGGGGGATCCCGCACTCCACCGCCGCGTCTGGACGTCGCCGGCGGCTAAACGCCGGCGAGTCAACGTGGTTTGACCACGGTTTAACCCCCCCAGGGTCACTGACGAGTGGGGCCCGTCTGCTAACTAATCTGAGTTAGAGTTAAAACTAATCCTAATTAACTAATTACCTAACAGTGACACTGACACAGGGGACCCACACGTCAGGATTGACCTGGACGATCCCGTTGACCTGCTGACGTCACACTGACGTCAGGCTGACGCAGTAAAGCTTTTACTGGAATTATTCTTATATTGGAAATTCCAGAAAATATCACAAACTTCAAAAAATCATAGAAAATAATCTATAGCTCAGAATGAAAAGATTTATATATGAAAAATGATCAGAAAAATCCACTCTATCCATCTGTACTGGTTTCATGCATGATTAAGCAAGTTAACCTACTGTTTTATACAGAACAAGATAAAGCACTAATATGGGCCATTTATGAACTTGGAATTTGAATCTTTGATTCAAATTAGTCCAAACCCTTCTGGCCTTAGTTGCATTAGCCCAATACATCCATTTTGCCATGTCCCATGCATGCATCATATTGTTGCACTTGCTTGATGTAGATTGTGCTTCGATGTGTTCATTGTGGTAGGTCCTGCCTCCGAGGATATTCACGGGTATCCAACTGAAGGGCAGTATCCCACCACCACTCTGTCAGGCAAGCAACCCATTGATCATTTCGATACAAACCCATCTTCTCGCTTCTGCTCTCGTTTACTGCATTAAGACAACGCGATTCAAACTGCTGTGTGTTGCGGTAGTTGAACCCACTTTCCTTTGCATGACCTGTCATTGCCACAGTAACTAGATGAAACCCACTAGCATGTGTAGGAGTTGATTGAGCCATGTTGTGTTCCTACAATGCTATGCTTGCTACGCTTAGAGTTGTGTCAGGTCTGGCTCATCAGGGTGATGAACTAGAGTGAAAGTGCGTGTGTCGGTAATGAGAGTGAAGTGTGGAATACGATTTGGTAAAGGTATCGATGGGAGGCCATGTAGGAGTACATGGTGGGTTGTTTCATTGAGACCGTCCCTAAGAACTGAGATCTGTATGCGTGATTTAAGATTCAGCTACTACCACACATTGGGCCCGAAACCAATGGACCCCCTCGGCTTCTTGTTCACCCTTGTCCTCTGTCCAGGAGTTGCACGTAGTTTCTGGTGTTTGTAGTAAGCTGGAGGCCGTGGACAGCGCTGACCAAGGGGTGGGCTGTGATGCGGTAGGCTCGTGGCCCGGTGTACCGAGTCGCCCGTTTGGTGACCGGGAACCCTGCACACATCGTTCGGGGCCGTATGTGGAAACCTCGGCCGGACTCCCTGCGGATGGAACCCGAATAGGCGATAAACCTGGACTAGAGACTCGAGTGTTTAGGTAGGCTGTGGCCGACACCCACGTTGGGCTTCCGCTTGAAGGTTGCCGAGTACACGTCGTGTAGCGATGATAAGTGGTGGGAGCGTGTGTGACGAAGTACACCCCTGCAGGGTATGAAACTATTCGAATAGCCGCGTCCGCGGTAAAGGACTACTTGGTCGCTTATGCAGTTCATAGACAAGTAAATGGATACTACTAAAAGCCTCAAGATAAGTGTGAGTACCGCGGATGGCCCTCTCGTTGGATGACGAGGGAGGATCCACGGTGGAGTATTGAGATGGTGATTAGTGGACTCGTGTGCGAAAACTATTTCACAAGTGGTGTACCGTAGGATAGCTTAGCCAAGAGTCAAAGCTGGCTTGCTGCGATAACCCCACTACCTCCTTGAGAATGAGCATGTATAGTAGGATCTGTTGTAAGACTTGCTGAGTACCTTTGTACTCATGTTGCTTTAATTACTGTTTTCAGACGACAACACCGCCCCTTCTGACGGGTTCTACGTAGAACTCGACGACGATGAGTGACGCGCCACCCAGGTGGTGATCTAGGCTTGTGAAGGGCCTATGTAGATAGACAGGCTTCGTCAAGCCTTCTTTCTTCTAGTGTCTGTACCCAGACAGTTTGCTTCCGCATGTGCTTGTATGATTGTATGACTTGAGTGTTGGGTCATGCGACCCCTATCTGTATGAACAAGTTATGTAAGGCTCTCCGGAGCCCCTTAAATAAAGTACTTGAGTTGTAGAGTTTTGTTGTGATGCCATGTTGTATTCGCGCATATCGAGCATATTGTGTGTATGTTTGAAATGCTTGGTATGTGTGGGATCCGACAATCTAGTTGTCTATCTTTAGCAGCCTCTCTTATGGGGAAATGCAGTCTGGTGCCTCCTTGAGCCATAGTAGTCCGCTACAGCCCGGTTCACCGGAGTCCTGCTAGCCCAGCACTACTGCTCTGGACACTTGACTGGCCGGCATGTGAGTCATATCGTTCCTGTGTCTGTCCCTTCGGGGAAATGTCACACGGTGACATCCGGAGTCCTGCCTAGCCTGCTACAGCCCGGGTTCCCGGAGTCCTGTTAGCCCAGTGCTTCAGCCCGGATTCACACGCTGCTGACCGACATGTTCGATGTTGATTCATGTATGCCTGTCCCCATACGTTAGTGCCGCTTTGGGTTCACGACTAGCCATGTCGGCCCGGGTTCTCTGTCATATGGATGCTAGCGACATTGTCATATACGTGAGCCAAAAGGCGCAAACGGTCCCGGGCCATGGTAAGGCGACACCCGTGGGAGTACCGTGCGTGAGGCCGCAATGTAATATGAGGTGTTACAGGCTAGATCGGTGTGACTTGGAATCGGGGTCCTGACAGCGTTGGCATCAGAGCCGGACTGCCTGTAGGTGCGATAAGCCAAACTGGCCGATGTCGAGTCTAGAAATGCTTTAGTTATGTGTAGGGGAATTGATTGTGGGAGGGAACGTAAGGTGCTTTTACTCCTTTACCTCATGCCCTCTGATCTGAGTCATACTCTTCTCATTCTACGCGGGTTAAGGACTAGGCTCTCTCCTCTCTATCAGGTTCACGTGTTACTAATCCGTAGTAACTTATAGGATTGTTGGTTCCATGCTTCGGTTCAGTTTCTACTACCCTAGTATGTTGTCGGTTGAACCAGAACCTTGACATGATGTTGTTGAGTGGTATTGCAAACTGTTGCGAATGTCTCAAATCCTTTTTCCCGAGCATTTACAACCGTTATGATGTCCAAATTCTCCTAGAAATACTAATGCCTTGTATTATTTCGTGCTTTCAGATGGCCACCCGTTCCCATAACCAAGTGGTTCGTCTGACCCGGTGCATCGGCGTACCTGGTCACACGGCCATGTTGGTCCGAGTGATGGTTGAGACAGGCTATCGTTGGTATCCCGAGTATACCGTCGAGGAGCAGTTCCGAGACTTTAATCAAAGTCAGTGTCTTTGCACAGTCAGGATCTTCCCATCCTACCCTGGAGCCACTGAACCCCTCCATTGCTCTTATGGACTTGGGGTTACTATCGAGATGTCTATGCAGGACGCAGCTTACTCAATGATGACTATCATGCGAGCCAGAACTGCCTTGCTTCAGAACACCGACTTCTGCTATATGCCAGCAGCACTCCCTGGGGCACAGGGGTACTATCAGGCCACTTACTGTGATTCTACCCATGAGGGCTCACTACTCCGTACCACCACCGAGATGCTTGAGGACAAGGACCGTGAGAATCGTGCCTTGCGAATGGAGCTCTTTAATGCTCGTGCTGATCACTGGGCCACACTGACACGGTTTGCACCTGCCGTGCAAGCTGGGTTCATGGACATGAGGGACATATATCCCGTGCGATCTGGCCTGCCAGAATGTATGGAATGGCTTGATGTAGGAGGCATCACCCCTCCTCGTGGACCCCGTCTGCCACCGTTTGTTGGACCAAGGCCACACCCGAGTCCCTATGGACCGCAGGCTCCACAGGACCGACTGTTTCCGGATGATCATGTTCAGCTCCCAGGACATGGCGGTGACTTCTATGAGGATTACTACGGAGACGTCTGAGTTGGTAGTAGCTCTACTAGTATTGTAACAGTTGTAATCTCCACAGTCCTGCGTGTCTTGTGGGATACGACTTGGTGTGTATCACGTTTCGGAGGTGTAGAAAAATAATGTATAGGAGCTTGGAATGCCTCTGATGAGATGTATCGTCCTTCATCGTAGCTGTACCTTGGCCTGGGCTTGTACTAAACTATGTATGGCGTGTATGACCGTTGGTATATGTATGTTGCCATGTTACCATGTCATACTGATGGTCATCTCTGCATTCCGTGTTATCCATTACATTCCGCATTTCCCTATCAAGATTTAGCCATCCCCGTCTAAACCGTTGTTTTGTTCCTCCTAGGATGGTTAACACCCGCAACAACCCTGCTGTCCAGGCGCAGGATGAAGCCAATGCAGCCAGGGCGGAGGATCTGCCCCAACCGCCTTCACTGGCCGAAGTTATGCTGGAGGCAGAAAGAAACAAGCGTGAGACTAACCGCTTGCTAGAGCGAATTGAGCAGAATACTGCACGTCACCAGAGGGACGACCTGGTGTCCATCAATGACTTTATCAAGCTGTACCCACCGAAGTTCAACCACTCCGTCGAGCCCCTTGATGCGGATGATTGGCTTCGCAGCATCACCCATAAGCTACGTTCTGCTAACGTAGCCGAAGCTGATAAGGTTACCTACGCTGCCTATCACCTCGAAGGCCCTGCTAGCCTTTGGTGGGAGAACTTTGAGGCTATGCGCCCAGCTGGCCAAATCACTACTTGGGCTGAATTCAGTGAGGCTTTCCGTGAGCATCACATTCCGGAGGGTCTCATAGATCGCAAGCGGGAAGAATTCTGCAACTTCACCCAAGGCAGACTGACCGTGGATGCTTACAGCCGTGAGTTTGGAAATCTAGCACGCTATGCTCCTGAAGAGGTATCCACCGACGCCAAGAAGCAGGCAAGGTTCCGCAAGGGACTTAGCCCCGAGCTTCGTCGTGATCTCCGTCTGCATGAGTGCACCTCTTTCCAGAAGTTGGTCAATAAGGCCATCAGTGCCGAGACAGGACAAACTGACTATGACGCTGCACGCAAGCACTCTCGTGACTTTGGTTCCTCATCTGGCTCCGGATCCCAGAAGCGCCGGGTCTGGATTCCAAATACTGCTCTGCCACCCAGGTTCACTCCGAGGCCATCCTTCGAGGCGCCTCGCGCCAACCAGCAGCATGCACCGCCCAAGGTTTATGGTGGCCCCGCTGCTAATGCTGCTCCACGCCCCAATATTGTGACATGCTTCAAGTGTGGAGAAACGGGTCACTATCAGCGCGAGTGCCCCCGAAACAACCTCAATCAACCTAGACAGTCCGTTGGCCGTGGTAAGCCAGCAGGAAAGACTTACTACGCCAAGCCAGCCACCACTGCACGTGGCCATGTCAACTATGTCTCTGCTGAAGGAACTCATGAGGATCCCAACGTCGTCCTTGGTACGCTCCTTGTTAATTGCCATCCGGCAACTGTTCTTTTCGATACTGGAGCATCTCATTCATTTATCTCTGAGAGCTATGCTCGATTACACAACACCACATTTAGTGACATGCCTACTTCCATGGAAATTCAAACTCCTGGTTCTAGATGGCAAACCTCTAAGATAAGCCATGGAAATGAAATTCTTGTTGACAGACTGGTCTTCCTTGCATCACTAATAGCTCTCAAGTCCTCGGACATAAACATCATCTTGGGTATGGACTGGATGTCAGCTCATTATGCTAAGATTGATTGCTCCACTAGAACTGTTTAACTCACCCATCCGTCGGGCAAGACAGTCAATGTTTTGACCCGAGTGTCTAAGCGTCAGCTCTACTCATTAAATGCCAACCCTCTTCCAGACCACGAAGATGTGCCGGTAGTCCGTGACTTTCCGGATGTCTTCCCTGAAGAACTGCCAGGTATTCCACCTGTCAGGGATGTTGAGTTTGTGATAGACCTTGTTCCAGGAACCGTCCCAATCTCCAGAAGACCCTATAAGATGGCACCCCTAGAGCTAGCCGAGCTTAAGAAACAACTCGATGAGTCCTTGAAAAAGGGTTTCATCCGTCCCAGTTCTTCTCCGTGGGCTTGCCCCGTCCTCTTCGTCAAGAAGAAGGATGGTACGGATCGGATGGTTGTAGATTACCGACCCGTCAACCTAGTAACCATCAAGAACAAGTATCCGCTTCCCAGGATCAACGACCTGTATGATCAGCTCGCTGGATCCTCAGTCTTTTCTAAAATGGATTTGAGGTTGGGCTACCATCAAATCAAAACCAGGAACGGGGACATCCCTAAAACGGCCTTTGTTACTCGTTATGGCCAATACGAGTATACAGTCATGTCCTTCGGGTTAACCAATGCTCCAGCCACCTTTTCTCGCTTGATGAACTCGATCTTCATGGAGTACTTAGACAAGTTCGTCGTGGTTTACCTCGATGATATCCTTATCTACTCGAAGAACGAGGGAGAGCATGCCGAACATCTTAGACTTGTGTTAGAAAAACTCAGAGAGCATCGCCTTTATGCCAAGTTCTCCAAGTGCGAATTTTGGTTGCCAGAAGTGACCTATCTAGGCCACGTGATCTCTGGTAAAGGTATTGCTGTCAATCCCGAACGAGTTCAAGCCATCCTTGACTGGACTCCCCCTGAAACGGTCAAGCAAGTTTGGAGTTTCCTTGGCTAAGCGAGCTACTGCCGTCGCTTCGTCGAGAATTTCTCCAAGGTTGCTAAACCTCTAACCGAACTCCTCAAGAAAGATAAGAAGTTCGAGTGGACCCCACAGTGCGAGTTCAGCTTTCAGGAACTGAAAAGACGCCTGACATCTGCCCCCGTACTCGTACCACCAGATTTTTCTAAAGACTTTGTTATTTATTGCGACGCCTCGCGACAAGGACTAGGTTGCATACTCATGCAAGACCATCATGTGATTGCCTACGCTTCCCGACAGTTGCGTCCACATGAGGATAATTATCCCACACATGATCTAGAGCTTGCAGCCGTAGTCCATGCTCTCAAAACATGGCGACATTACCTTCTCGGTAACCGTTGCGAGATTTTCACCGACCATCAGAGTCTGAAATACATTTTCACCCAACCGGATTTGAATCTCAGGCAAAGACGTTGGGTCGAGTTGATCTCAGACTACGACTTAGAAATAACTTACACCCCGGGCAAAGCCAACGTCATGGCTGATGCGCTAAGCCGTAAATCCTATTGTAACAACTTGATGTTACAACAAAGCCAACCACTTCTCCACGAGGAATTCTGTAAGCTTAACCTTCACATTGTTCCTCAAGGATTTCTATCCACCCTGGTGGCGAAACCTACCCTTACGGATCAGATCATTAAAGCTCAGAAGGTAGATCCGGGAATCTCCCGCATTAAGAGAAACATCAAGAAAGGAGTTGCGGATTGTTTCTCCATTGATGACCAAGGTGTCGTGTTCTTTGGAGACCGCCTAGTGGTTCCTAAGGTGCGCAACCTGAGGCGATTGATCCTTAAAGAAGCTCATGAATCTCCTCTCACCATTCATCCCGGTAGTACTAAAATGTATCAAGACCTACGCCAGAGGTTTTGGTGGACTAGGATGAAGAGAGAAATTGCTCAATTCATTGCTAATTGCGACGTCTGCCGACGTGTTAAAGCAGAGCATCAGCGACCTGCTGGCACCCTTCAGCCTCTGGCTATTCCTGAATGGAAATGGGATAAAATCGGTATGGATTTCATTACTGGGTTCCCCAGGACCAAGAGGGGAAACAATGCTATCTTCGTTGTTGTCGATCGTCTTTCCAAAGTAGCCCACTTCCTACCTGTTCGTGAGAGTATAACCGCTAGCCAGCTAGCAGACTTGTACATCTCCCGGATAGTGTCTCTGCATGGTGTTCCATTGGAAATTAACTCAGACCGTGGAAGTCTCTTCACCTCTCGATTTTGGGAAAGTTTCCAAAATGCTATGGGAACTCGTCTCTCTTTTAGCACCGCCTTTCACCCTCAATCAAGTGGTCAGGTAGAACGAGTTAATCAAATTCTGGAGGATATGCTCCGAGCTTCTGTCATCTCCTTCGACATGGATTGGGAGAAATGCCTTCCATTCGCCGAGTTCGCCTATAACAATAGTTACCAAGCTAGTTTGGGCAAAGCCCCTTTCGAGGTTCTCTATGGACGAAAATGTCGAACGCCTCTTAACTGGTCAGAGACCGGGGAAAGACAACTCTTTGGCCCGGATATGATTCAGGAAGCAGAAGAGCAGGTTCGCATTATTCGTGAGAAATTGAAAGCAGCCCAATCTCGCCAAAAGAGCCATTATGATCGCAAACATAAGGCTATGACTTTTGAGGTTGACGAGAAGGCTTACCTTCGGGTGACTCCTTTAAAGGGAACCCATCGATTCGGTATCAAAGGCAAATTGGCTCCTCGTTACATTGGACCCTTTCGCATTCTTGCCAAGCGAGGAGAAGTTGCCTACCAATTGGAACTTCCTCCACATCTTTCCAAGGTTCATGACGTCTTCCACGTTTCCCAACTCAGGCGTTGCTTCTCGGATCCTATCCGTGGAGTGGACCACGAAACGCTTGATCTCCAAGATAATCTCACATATCGGGAGTATCCCGTTCGAATCCTTGATCAAGCCGAGCGTATCACTCGACGCCGAAACATCAAGTTTCTCAAAGTTCAATGGTCACACCATTCCGAGGAAGAAGCTACTTGGGAAAGGGAGGATCGTCTTCGACTTGAGTACCCCACCTTCTTCCCAACGGATCCTAAATCTCGGGACGAGATTCTTTTGAGTGGGGGTGAGTTGTCACATCCTAGTTAGTTCATGCATCAGAGTGTTGCATCATGTCTATATTTCACAGAAACCTGAAATGGGAATGCCAGAAAACCCCCAGCACCCCCCCTGGAACAACTAGGGTTTACTAAATTTTTTTCCAATGAACCTGAAATGCCCTCCATAAATGTTCACCACCTTTGGTCTTGGCTAAAACCTCTGCCAAAAATGGTTTCATATTTTTGGAGGCCATCTTGGATTTTTGCACAAGCCATAAGTATTTGCATTTGGGCATTTTAAATGCTATAAATATTTTTAAATGTCCAAATAATCTTGAAGGTATTTTTAGGCTGTTGGGAATAATCTCAAAGGTGCCTCAGAATATTTTCAGGATTTTTCCAAATGAAATAGTATTTTTACTATTTCAAAACACAGTACAGAAATAAATAAAAAAGGAGAAAAGAACAGAAGGCAGAAAACTTACCTGGCAGCCCACCTGGCGGCCCAGCACTGTGCTGGCCCGCGCCAGTCAGCTGCCTGCTCTCGCCAGAGCAGGCAGAGAGGTGACGCCGGCGAGCGTGAGCTCGCCACGGCGCCAGCAGCTTGCCGCCCCGCCGCGGATGAGCTGGCCGACCTCCCTCCACGCGCCCCGAGCCCCTGGACATTGCCATTCTCCCCCATCGCCTCTCCCTCGCCTTCTCCCTACCATGGCCGACGCCGCCGCAGCCACCTCACCGGAGTAACCGCGGCCACCATCGACCTCGCACCGTACTAACGTGTCCTACAGCACCGCCGTCACCCACTCCTTCGAGCAAGCCGAGCCCCGAGCGCTCGTTTGCCCCGAAGCTCCGTCACCGACCTCGCCTTCGCCGCTCACCGTCGGAGATCCCCTCCGCCGTCGCCACTGCTACAGCTCGTCTCCGACCTCGCCGTCTGCTCCGTCGCAACCGCCGTGAGCATGGCCACCTTTCCATCCTCTCCTCTCTCTCTCTCGAGCTCTGCAGCCACCGCACGAAGTTCACCCGAACGCGCCGCCGCACGAGCTCGTCGCCGACAAGGCTCCGGCCATCCAACGGCCACACCACCGTAGCCATTAGCTTCACCGCAACGCCAGGAACCCGTAGCGCCATCGCATGTCCCTCGCCATGCTCTCTAGCTACGGTTTCAACCACGCCCGTACTCCGGCAGCCACACGGCTCGTCGCCGGCGTCGATTCCGGCGACCCCGAGCTCCACTACCACCACCAGTCGACGCGGTTCGCCCCCAGCTACACATAGGTACTCTCCGCCGTCCTTTTGGTCGCCGGAGGGGGATCCCGCACTCCACCGCCGCGTCTGGACGTCGCCGGCGGCTAAACGCCGGCGAGTCAACGTGGTTTGACCACGGTTTAACCCCCCCAGGGTCACTGACGAGTGGGGCCCGTCTGCTAACTAATCTGAGTTAGAGTTAAAACTAATCCTAATTAACTAATTACCTAACAGTGACACTGACACAGGGGACCCACACGTCAGGATTGACCTGGACGACCCCGTTGACCTGCTGACGTCACACTGACGTCAGGCTGACGCAGTAAAGCTTTTACTGGAATTATTCTTATATTGGAAATTCCAGAAATTATCACAAACTTCAAAAAATCATAGAAAATAATCTATAGCTCAGAATGAAAAGATTTATATATGAAAAATGATCAGAAAAATCCACTCTATCCATCTGTACTGGTTTCATGCATGATTAAGCAAGTTAACCTACTGTTTTATACAGAACAAGATAAAGCACTAATATGGGCCATTTATGAACTTGGAATTTGAATCTTTGATTCAAATTAGTCCAAACCCTTCTGGCCTTAGTTGCATTAGCCCAATACATCCATTTTGCCATGTCCCATGCATGCATCATATTGTTGCACTTGCTTGATGTTGATTGTGCTTCGATGTGTTCATTGTGGTAGGTCCTGCCTCCGAGGATATTCACGGGTATCCAACTGAAGGGCAGTATCCCACCACCACTCTGTCAGGCAAGCAACCCAATGATCCTTTCGATACAAACCCATCTTCTCGCTTCTGCTCTCGTTTACTGCATTAAGACAACGCGATTCAAACTGCTGTGTGTTGCGGTAGTTGAACCCACTTTCCTTTGCATGACCTGTCATTGCCACAGTAACTAGATGAAACCCACTAGCATGTGTAGGAGTTGATTGAGCCATGTTGTGTTCCTACAATGCTATGCTTGCTACGCTTAGAGTTGTGTCAGGTCTGGCTCATCAGGGTGATGAACTAGAGTGAAAGTGCGTGTGTCGGTAATGAGAGTGAAGTGTGGAATACGATTTGGTAAAGGTATCGATGGGAGGCCATGTAGGAGTACATGGTGGGTTGTTTCATTGAGACCGTCCCTAAGAACTGAGATCTGTATGCGTGATTTAAGATTCAGCTACTACCACACATTGGGCCCGAAACCAATGGACCCCCTCGGCTTCTTGTTCACGCTTGTCCTCTGTCCAGGAGTTGCACGTAGTTTCTGGTGTTTGTAGTAAGCTGGAGGCCGTGGACAGCGCTGACCAAGGGGTGGGCTGTGATGCGGTAGGCTCGTGGCCCGGTGTACCGAGTCGCCCGTTTGGTGACCGGGAACCCTGCACACATCGTTCGGGGCCGTATGTGGAAACCTCGGCCGGACTCCCTGCGGATGGAACCCGAATAGGCGATAAACCTGGACTAGAGACTCGAGTGTTTAGGTAGGCTGTGGCCGACACCCACGTTGGGCTTCCGCTTGAAGGTTGCCGAGTACACGTCGTGTAGCGACGATAAGTGGTGGGAGCGTGTGTGACGAAGTACACCCCTGCAGGGTATGAAACTATTCGAATAGCCGCGTCCGCGGTAAAGGACTACTTGGTCGCTTATGCAGTTCATAGACAAGTAAATGGATACTACTAAAAGCCTCAAGATAAGTGTGAGTACCGCGGATGGCCCTCTCGTTGGATGACGAGGGAGGATCCACGGTGGAGTATTGAGATGGTGATTAGTGGACTCGTGTGCGAAAACTATTTCACAAGTGGTGTACCGTAGGATAGCTTAGCCAAGAGTCAAAGCTGGCTTGCTGCGATAACCCCACTACCTCCTTGAGAATGAGCATGTATAGTAGGATCTGTTGTAAGACTTGCTGAGTACCTGTGTACTCATGTTGCTTTAATTACTGTTTTCAGACGACAACACCGCCCCTTCTGACGGGTTCTACGTAGAACTCGACGACGATGAGTGACGCGCCACCCAGGTGGTGATCTAGGCTTGTGAAGGGCCTATGTAGATAGACAGGCTTCGTCAAGCCTTCTTTCTTCTAGTGTCTGTACCCAGACAGTTTGCTTCCGCATGTGCTTGTATGATTGTATGACTTGAGTGTTGGGTCATGCGACCCCTATCTGTATGAACAAGTTATGTAAGGCTCTCCGGAGCCCCTTAAATAAAGTACTTGAGTTGTAGAGTTTTGTTGTGATGCCATGTTGTATTCGCGCATATCGAGCATATTGTGTGTATGTTTGAAATGCTTGGTATGTGTGGGATCCGACAATCTAGTTGTCTATCTTTAGCAGCCTCTCTTATGGGGAAATGTAGTCTGGTGCCTCCTTGAGCCATAGTAGTCCGCTACAGCCCGGTTCACCGGAGTCCTGCTAGCCCAGCACTACTGCTCTGGACACTTGACTGGCCGGCATGTGAGTCATATCGTTTCTGTGTCTGTCCCTTCGGGGAAATGTCACACGGTGACATCCGGAGTCCTGCCTAGCCTGCTACAGCCCGGGTTCCCGGAGTCCTGTTAGCCCAGTGCTTCAGCCCGGATTCACACGCTGCTGACCGACATGTTCGATGTTGATTCATGTATGCCTGTCCCCATACGTTAGTGCCGCTTTGGGTTCACGACTAGCCATGTCGGCCCGGGTTCTCTGTCATATGGATGCTAGCGACATTGTCATATACGTGAGCCAAAAGGCGCAAACGGTCCCGGGCCATGGTAAGGCGACACCCGTGGGAGTACCGTGCGTGAGGCCGCAATGTGATATGAGGTGTTACAGGCTAGATCGGTGTGACTTGGAATCGGGGTCCTGACAGCATCGCTGGCATTGTTGAGTCTAGAACAAAAATGTTTTGAGTCTCATGATTATATATATCGGAGAGTAGGATTCTTTTTACTCCTCAGTCCCTTCGTCGCTCTGGTGAGGCCTCCTGACGTAGAAGTTTTGACTTTTCTCTCCTCAAATTTCACTAAAAAAAATTATGATCACGCGGGTATCTTGGAATCGTTCTGATGGTTTTGTGACGAGAACATTGTTCTTGGTGCCTCCTGACATTTAGGGGTTGTGGCAGTGTCCCGGGGAGTTGAGCTCCGAGGTGTTGTCGTCACAATTTTATCGTTGCGGTTCTGGAATACCTGAGTTTCGCCGACATAGAAAATCTCTTTTATGCAGTTGTTGGTGAGATCACCTCGACGCCACCCAGTACTGGGGCGGGAGTTCGGGAGTATTGCCATAACTCGTATAACGGATGTTTTTCGGAGGTTGAGGTAAACGATTTCCGAAGGTTTCTTGGTTATGTGTTGACGGATGGATACAGCTGGATCTAGGGATTGTTAGTTTGGGTGATATATTTTGTGTCCCCTGTATCCCCAACACCTGATTGCATAACCAGAAAGTTTCGGGAGTTTATATGTGGGAATTCAAGTAGCTCCTAGGATATCTTTCCGACAGATGCATGATATGAGATTGGGGTTTGACGTCTAGTGGTCCGCCTTTCCACGGTTGGTTTTACAGTGGTCTCGTAGTGTCTTAAAGAGTCCTTGGATATGCCGACTCGGGGACGCTTCGTATGTCACGTGCACTGCGTTGTACATGATGGTGCTGTACGATCGAGCCCGTGTGGGCCCCACCACAAAAACTTCGGACGAAATCTCTATCATATGTTTGTTCCGGCTTATTCTGCAAGCCAAATCCTTTGTTTTTGTTTTGTTTTGTGGTATTCGAGTTGCTTCGAAGTCAAATGTTGATTCCATACCTTATTCTAGGTGGTGTTCTCATATTTCTATGGGGATACTAATCCTTCTTGATCATCAAGGTTGTCTTTTCAATCCTTTCCAACTGGTGTGCTTCTCTTCAAGTAAATCCGATCATTCCAACATTCGCAAGATTAATTCTAAGTTTTTTTTCTCAACGGTGTTTGTCTCATCCGTCCCAAGTTGCCTTTGTTTTTCCCGCCCTCCCACCCTCTTTATTCAAGGACTCTTATATCTTAATCAAGTATCCTTTTTATTGATGTGAAGTTTCTCCATTCTTTTCCATCAATGTTCTTATCCGGTGATTTCCCATGAAGATACTAACGGAGCTTCAAGTTTATTATTCTTCGTTCTTTTTCTTCTCCGGTGGACTCAAGTCAAGCTTTTAGTGTTAATCGGATTCTTTTCCTCGTTTCAAATGATTTCTCATGTCGGTGCATCTCTTAATCATTCCCCGTTTTCTATTCAATTGTTCCGGAGTGCTGAAGATATCTTTGAAGATTCGTGTTTCCACTCCGCATCAATTCTAACTATTTCGAGGTTGTTACCTCATTCAAGCCATTTAATTCAAACGGTGCTATCTCCTTTTCAAGTAATCATTTCAATGGTGTTTCTCTTGAGTGGGCCCTAACCCACAGGTCTTTTTCCAGGATCCTACCTGACTCTTATAATTTTTCTGGAGTTATTCTCAAATTCATTTCAAAGTTTGACGTAAGAATGAATTTGTTGGGGAACGTAGTAATTTCAAAAAAATTCTACGCACACGCAAGATCATGGTGATGCATAGCAACGAGAGGGGAGAGTGTTGTCCACGTACCCTCGTAGACCGAAAGCGGAAGCGTTAACACAACGCGGTTGATGTAGTCGTACGTCTTCACGATCCGACCGATCAAGTACCGAACGCACGGCACCTCCAAGTTCAGCACACGTTCAGCTCGATGACGTCCCTCGAACTCCGATCCAGCCGAGTGTTGAGGGAGATTTTCGTCAGCACGACAGTGTGGTGACGATGATGATGTTCTACCGACGCAGGGCTTCGCCTAAGCTCCGCAACAATATTATCGAGGTGTAATATGGTGGAGGGGGGCACCGCACACGGCTAAAAGATCGTTGATCAATTGTGTGTCTAAAGGTGCCCCCCTGCCCCCGTATATAAAGGTGCAAGGGGGAGGCCGCCGGCCTAGGAAGTAGAGGCGCGCCAGGAGGAGTCCTACTCCTACCGAGAGTAGGACTCCCCCCCTTTCCATGTTGGACTAGGAGTGGAAGGGGGAAGAGGTGGAGGGGAGGAAGGAAGGAGGGGCGCCGCCCCCCTCTCCTTGTCCTATTCGGACTGGGGGGAAGGGAGGCGCGGCCCTACCCTAGCCTCCTCTCCTCTCTTCCACCTAGGCCCAATAAGGCCCATTAAGTTACCGGGGGGTTCCGGTAACCTCCCGGTATTCCGGAAAAATCCCGATTTCACCCGGAACACTTCCGATGTCCAAACATAGGCTTCCAATATATCAATCTTTATGTCTCGACCATTTCGAGACTCCTCGCCATGTCCGTGATCACATCCGGGACTCCGAACAACCTTCGGTACATCAAAACATATAAACTCATAATATAACTGTCATCGTAACGTTAAGCGTGCGGACCCTACGGGTTCGAGAACTATGTAGACATGACCGAGACACCTCTCCGGTCAATAACCAATAGCGGAACCTGGATGCTCATATTGGTTCCCACATATTCTACGAAGATCTTTATCGGTCAGACCGCATAACAACATACGTTGTTCCCTTTGTCATCGGTATGTTACTTGCCCGAGATTCGATCGTCGGTATCTCGATACCTAGTTCAATCTCGTTACTGGCAAGTCTCTTTACTCGTTCCGTAATACATCATCTCGCAACTAACTCATTAGTTACAATGCTTGCAAGGCTTATAGTGATGTGCATTACCGAGTGGGCCCAGAGATACCTCTCCGACAATCGGAGTGACAAATCCTAATCTCGAAATAGGCCAACCCAACAAGTACCTTTGGAGACACCTGTAGAGCACCTTTATAATCACCCAGTTACGTTGTGACGTTTGGTAGCACACAAAGTGTTCCTCCGGTAAACGGGAGTTGCATAATCTCATAGTCATAGAAACATGTATAAGTCATGAAGAAAGCAATAGCAACATACTAAACGATCGAGTGCTAAGCTAACGGAATGGGTCAAGTCAATCACGTCATTCTCCTAATGAGGTGACCCCGTTAATCAAATGACAACTCATGTCTATGGCTAGGAAACATAACCATCTTTGATTAACGAGCTAGTCAAGTAGAGGCATACTAGTGACACTCTGTTTGTCTATGTATTCACACATGTATTATGTTTCCGGTTAATACAATTCTAGCATGAATAATAAACATTTATCATGATATAAGGAAATAAATAATACTTTATTATTGCCTCTAGGGCATATTTCCTTCAGTCTCCCACTTGCACTAGAGTCAATAATCTAGATTACACAGTAATGATTCTTACACCCATGGAGTCTTGGTGCTGATCATGTTTTGCTCGTGGAAGAGGCTTAGTCAACAGGTCTGCAACATTCAGATCCGTATGTATCTTGAAAATTTCTATGTCTCCCACCTGGACTAAATCCCAGATGGAATTGAAGCGTCTTTTGATGTGCTTGGTTCGGTTGTGAAATCTGGATTCCTTTGCTAAGGCAATTGCACCAGTATTGTCACAAAAGATTTTCATTGGTCCCGATGCACTAGGTATGACACCTAGATTGGATATGAACTCCTTCATCTAGACTCCTTCATTTGCTGCTTCCGAAGCAGCTATGTACTCCGCTTCACATGTAGATCCCGCCACGACACTTTGCTTAGAACTGCACCAACTGACAGCTCCACCGTTCAATGTAAATACGTATCCGGTTTGCGATTTAGAATCATCCGGATCAGTGTCAAAGCTTGCATCAACGTAACCATTTATGATGAGCTCTTTGTCACCTCCATAAACGAGAAACATATCCTTAGTCCTTTTCAGGTATTTCAGGATGTTCTTGACCGCTGTCCAGTGATCCACTCCTGGATTACTTTGGTACCTCCCTGCTAAACTTATAGCAAGGCACACATCAGGTCTGGTACACAGCATTGGATACATGATAGAGCCTATGGCTGAAGCATAGGGAACATCTTTCATCTTCTCTCTATCTTCTGCAGTGGTCGGGCATTGAGTCTTACTCAATCTCACACCTTGTAGTACAGGCAAGAACCCTTTCTTTGCTTGATCCATTTTGAACTTCTTCAAAACTTTGTCAAGGTATGTGCTTTGTGAAAGTCCAATTAAGCGTCTTGATCTATGTCTATAGATCTTGATGCCTAATATATATGCAGCTTCACCGAGGTCTTTCATTGAAAAACTCTTATTCAAGTATCCCTTTATGCTATCCAGAAATTCTATATCATTTCCAATCAGCAATATGTCGTCCACATATAATATCAGAAATGCTACTGAGCTCCCACTCACTTTCTTGTAAATACAGGCTTCTCCAAAAGTCTGTATAAAACCAAATGCTTTGATCACACTATCAAAGCGTTTATTCCAACTCCGAGAGGCTTCCACCAGTCCATAAATGGATCGCTGGAGCTTGCACACTTTGTTAGCTCCCTTTGGATCAACAAAACCTTCCGGTTGCATCATATACAACTCTTCTTCCAGAAATCCATTCAGGAATGCAGTTTTGACATCCATTTGCCAAATTTCATAATCATAAAATGCAGGAATTGCTAACATGATTCGGACAGCCTTAAGCATCGCTACGAGTGAGAAGGTCTCATCGTAGTCAATCCCTTGAACTTGTCAAAAACCTTTCGCAACAAGTCGAGCTTTATAGACAGTAACATTACTGTCAGCATCAGTCTTCTTCTTGAAGATCCATTTATTTTCAATGGCTTGCCGACCATCGGGCAAGTCAACCAAAGTCCATACTTTGTTCTCATACATGGATCCCATCTCGGATTTCATGGCTTCAAGCCATTTTGCGGAATCAAGGCTCACCATCGCTTCTTCATAGTTCGTAGGTTCGTTATGGTCTAATAACATAACCTCCAGAACAGGATTACCGTACCACTCTGGTGCGGATCTTAATATGGTTGACCTACGAGGTTCAGTAACAACTTGATCTGAAGTTTCATGATCATTATCATTAACTTCCCCACTAATTGGTGTAGGTGTCGCAGAAACTGGTTTCTGTGATGATCTACTTTCCAATAAGGGAGCAGGTACAGTTACCTCATCAAGTTCTACTTTCCTCCCACTCACTTCTTTCGAGAGAAACTCCTTCTCTAGAAAGGATCCATTCTTAGCAACAAATGTCTTGCCTTCGGATCTGTGATAGAAGGTGTACCCAACAGTCTCCTTTGGGTATCCTATGAAGACACATTTCTCCGATTTAGGTTCGAGCTTATCAGGTTGAAGTTTCTTCACATAAGCATCGCAACCCCAAACCTTAAGATACGACAACTTTGGTTTCTTGCCAAACCATAGTTCATAAGGTGTCGTTTCAACGGATTTTGATGGTGCCCTATTTAGAGTGAATGCAGCCGTCTCTAAAGCATAACCCCAAAACGACAGCGGTAAATCAGTAAGAGACATCATAGATCGCACCATATCTAGTAAAGTACGATTACGACGTTCGGACACACCATTACGCTGTGGTGTTCCGGGTGGCGTGAGTTGCGAAACTATTCCGCATTGTTTCAAATGAAGACCAAACTCGTAACTCAAATATTCTCCTCCACGATCAGATCGTAGAAATTTTATTTTCTTGTTACGATGATTTTCATCTTCACTCTGAAATTCTTTGAACTTTTCAAATGTTTCAGACTTATGTTTCATTAAGTAGATATACCCATATCTACTCAAATCATCTGTGAAGGTGAGAAAATAAGGATATCCGCCACGAGCCTCAACATTCATCGGACCACATACATCTGTATGTATGATTTCCAATAAATCTGTTGCTCTCTCCATAGTTCCGGAGAACGGTGTTTTAGTCATCTTGCCCATGAGGCACGGTTCGCAAGTACCAAGTGATTCATAATCAAGTGATTCCAAAAGTCCATCAGTATGGAGTTTCTTCATGCGCTTTACACCGATATGACCTAAACGACAGTGCCACAAATAAGTTGCACTGTCATTATCAACTCTACATCTTTTGGCTTCAACATTATGAATATGTGTATCACTACTATCGAGATTCAACAAAAATAGACCACTCTTCAAGGGTGCATGACCATAAAAGATGTTATTCATATAAATAGAACAACCATTATTCTCAGATTTAAATGAATAACCGTCTCGCGTTAAACAAGATCCAGATATAATGTTCATGCTCAACCCTGGTACCAAATAGCAATTATTTAGGTCTAAAACTAATCCCGAAGGTAGATATAGAGGTAGCGTGCCGACCGCGATCACATCGACTTTGGAACCATTTCCCACGCGCATCGTCACCTCGTCCTTAGCAAATCTTCGCTTAATCCGTAGCCCCTGTTTCGAGTTGCAAATATTAGCAACAGAACCAGTATCAAATACCCAGGTGCTACTGCGAGCATTAGTAAGGTACACATCAATAACATGTATATCACATATACCTTTGTTAACCTTGCCATCCTTCTTATCCGCCAAATACTTGGGGCAGTTCCGCTTCCAGTGACTAGTCTGCTTGAAGTAGAAGCACTCAATTTCAGGCTTAGGTCCAGACTTGGGTTTCTTCTCCTGAACAGCAACTTGCTTGCTGTTCTTCTTGAAGTTCCCCTTCTTCTTCCCTTTGCCCTTTTTCTTGAAACTAGTGGTCTTACTGACCATCAACACTTGATTCTCCTTTTTGATTTCTACCTCCGCTGCCTTTAGCATTGCGAAGAGCTCGGGAATAGTCTTATTCATCCCTTGCATGTTACAGTTCATCATGAAGCTCTTGTAGCTTGGTGGCAGTGATTGAAGAATTCTGTCAATGACGCTATCATCCGGAAGATTAACTCCCAGTTGAATCAAGTGATTATTATACCCAGACATTTTGAGTATATGCTCACTGACAGAACTATTCTCTTCCATCTTGCAGCTGTAGAACTTATTGGAGACTTCATATCTCTCAATCCGGGCATTTGCTTGAAATATTAACTTCAACTCCTGGAACATCTCATATGCTCCATGACGTTCAAAACGTCGTTGAAGACCCGGTTCTAAGCCGTAAAGCATGGCACACTGAACTATCGAGTAGTCATCAGCTTTGCTCTGCCAGACGTTCATAACTTCTGGTGTTGCTCTTGCAGGAGGCCTGGCACCTAGTGGTGCTTCCAGGACGTAATTCTTCTGTGCAGCAATGAGGATAATCCTCAAGTTACGGACCCAGTCCGTGTAATTGCTACCATCATCTTTCAACTTTGCTTTCTCAAGGAACGCATTAAAATTCAACGGAACAGCAGCATGGGCCATTTATCTACAATTAACATAGACAAGCAAGATACTATCAGGTACTAAGTTGATGATAAATTTAAGTTCAATTAATCATATTACTTAAGAACTCCCACTTAGATAGACATCCCTCTAATCATCTAAGTGATTACGTGATCCAAATCAACTAAACCATGTCCGATCATCACGTGAGATGGAGTAGTTTCAATGGTGAACATCACTATGTTGATCATATCTACTATATGATTCACGCTCGACCTTTCGGTCTCCGTGTTCCCATGCCATATCTGCATATGCTAGGCTCGTCAAGTTTAACCTGAGTATTCCGCGTGTGCAACTGTTTTGCACCCGTTGTATTTGAACGTAGAGCCTATCACACCCGATCATCACGTGGTGTCTCAGCACGAAGAACTTTCGCAATGGTGCATACTCAGGGAGAACACTTTATCTTGAAATTTTAGTAAGAGATCATCTTATAACGCTACCGTCAATCAAAGCAAGATAAGATGCATAAAAGATTAACATCACATGCAATCAATATAAGTGATATGATATGGCCATCATCATCTTGTGCTTGTGATCTCCATCTTCGAAGCACCGTCATGATCACCATCGTCACCGGCGCGACACCTTGATCTCCATCTTAGCATCGTTGTCGTCTCGCCAACTTTTGCTTTTACGACTATCGCTACCGCTTAGTGATAAAGTAAAACAATTACATGGCGATTGCATTGCATACAATAAAGCGACAACCATATGGCTCCTGCCAGTTGCCGATAACTCGGTTACAAAACATGATCATCTCATACAATAAAATATAGCATCATGTCTTGACCATATCACATCACAACATGCCCTGCAAAAACAAGTTAGACGTCCTCTACTTTGTTGTTGCAAGTTTTACGTGGCTGCTACGGGCTTAGCAAGAACCGTTCTTACCTACGCATCAAAACCACAACGATAGTTTGTCAAGTTGGTGCTGTTTTAACCTTCGCAAGGACCGGGCGTAGCCACACTCAGTTCAACTAAAGTGAGAGAGACAGACACCCGCCAGTCACCTTTAAGCAACGAGTGCTCGCAACGGTGAAACCAGTCTCGCGTAAGCGTACGTATAATGTCGGTCCGGGCCGCTTCATCTCACAATACCGCCGAACCAAAGTATGACATGCTGGTAAGTAGTATGACTTATATCGCCCACAACTCACTTGTGTTCTACTCGTGCATAGCATCAACGCATAAAACCAGGCTCGGATGCCACTGTTGGGGAACGTAGTAATTTCAAAAAAATTCTACGCACACGCAAGATCATGGTGATGCATAGCAACGAGAGGGGAGAGTGTTGTCCACGTACCCTCGTAGACCGAAAGCGGAAGCGTTAACACAACGCGGTTGATGTAGTCGTACGTCTTCACGATCCGACCGATCAAGTACCGAACGCACGGCACCTCCAAGTTCAGCACACGTTCAGCTCGATGACGTCCCTCGAACTCCGATCCAGCCGAGTGTTGAGGGAGAGTTTTGTCAGCACGACGGCGTGGTGACGATGATGATGTTCTACCGACGCAGGGCTTCGCCTAAGCTCCGCAACGATATTATCGAGGTGTAATATGGTGGAGGGGGGCACCGCACACGGCTAAAAGATCGTTGATCAATTGTGTGTCTAGAGGTGCCCCCCTGCCCCCGTATATAAAGGTGCAAGGGGGAGGCCGCCGGCCTAGGAATTAGAGGCGCGCTAGGAGGAGTCCTACTCCTACCGAGAGTAGGACTCCCCCCCTTTCCATGTTGGACTAGGAGTGGAAGGGGGAAGAGGTGGAGGGGAGGAAGGAAGGAGGGGCGTCGCCCCCCTCTCCTTGTCCTATTCGGACTGGGGGGAAGGGGGGCGCGACCCTGCCCTAGCCTCCTCTCCTCTCTTCCACCTAGGCCCAATAAGGCCCATTAAGTTACCGGGGGGTTCCGGTAACCTCCCGGTATTCTGGAAAAATCCCGATTTCACCCGGAACACTTCCGATGTCCAAACATAGGCTTCCAATATATCAATCTTTATGTCTCGACCATTTCGAGACTCCTCGTCATGTCCGTGATCACATCCGGGACTCCGAACAACCTTCGGTACATCAAAACATATAAACTCATAATATAACTATCATCGTAACGTTAAGCGTGCGGACCCTACGGGTTCGAGAACTATGTAGACATGACCGAGACACCTCTCCGGTCAATAACCAATAGCGGAACCTGGATGCTCATATTGGTTCCCACATATTCTACGAAGATCTTTATCGGTCAGACCGCATAACAACATACGTTGTTCCCTTTGTCATCGGTATGTTACTTGCCCGAGATTCGATCGTCGGTATCTCGATACCTAGTTCAATCTCGTTACTGGCAAGTCTCTTTACTCGTTCCGTAACA
Source organism: Triticum aestivum (assembly GCF_018294505.1). Taxonomy (NCBI): domain Eukaryota; kingdom Viridiplantae; phylum Streptophyta; class Magnoliopsida; order Poales; family Poaceae; genus Triticum; species Triticum aestivum. The sequence continues at coordinate 276,631,127 of NC_057796.1, read as the reverse complement.
CATCATCTCGCAACTAACTCATTAGTTACAATGCTTGCAAGGCTTATAGTGATGTGCATTACCGAGTGGGCCCAGAGATACCTCTCCGACAATCGGAGTGACAAATCCTAATCTCGAAATAGGCCAACCCAACAAGTACCTTTGGAGACACCTGTAGAGCACCTTTATAATCACCCAGTTACGTTGTGACGTTTGGTAGCACACAAAGTGTTCCTCCGGTAAACGGGAGTTGCATAATCTCATAGTCATAGGAACATGTATAAGTCATGAAGAAAGCAATAGCAACATACTAAACGATCGAGTGCTAAGCTAACGGAATGGGTCAAGTCAATCATGTCATTCTCCTAATGAGGTGATCCCGTTAATCAAATGACAACTCATGTCTATGGCTAGGAAACATAACCATCTTTGATTAACGAGCTAGTCAAGTAGAGGCGTACTAGTGACACTCTGTTTGTCTATGTATTCACACATGTATTATGTTTCCGGTTAATACAATTCTAGCATGAATAATAAACATTTATCATGATATAAGGAAATAAGTAATACTTTATTATTGCCTCTAGGGCATATTTCCTTCAGAATTATCATCAGTCCAATGTCTTTCTCCAAGATCTTTCAAATTCTTTTCGTCGTTGGTTCAACCTTTCCAATTTTCATTCCGGAGTGCCTCAACAATTCATGGTGGTGTTTCTCATCGTCATTCTCAACATTTGAGGACCGAAGAAGAGTTTCTCTTAAATCTTGCTCCATTCTCTTCAAGATTCATGTTTCTAGCTTGATGCCATCCTCTCATAATTGTTTTCGATTGTGAGAATTCTTTTCACCCATCCGGAGCATTTCAGAAGTCTTTTCAGTTTGATTCTCCGGAGCCCACCATCTCAGAATTATTCATTCAAGCTTTCAGCTCTCGTTCTCCAAATCATACTGGTGCATCATTCAAGCATTATCTAATCAGCTCGGGATCCTTACGTTCACTTGTATCTAAATTCTCTCAAGTATCTTCGTTCATTTTCTAATTCTTCCCGATGAATTGCGCCTTTGCTACTTTCATTTCCAATTCTTACGGTGGTTCGTTCAAGAGTTCTCTTCCTTGGTTATCATATAAATTTATTCATTGTTTCAATCCTACCGGTGATTCATTGAAGACTTTTTCCAAATTTACGCTATATCTCTCTTAATCCTTTCTACAAGTATAAGTAGTATGCCAAATCCTTTGCTTGTCATCAATCTAAATTGGTGAAGGATACGCATATTGTAATTCTTATTCTTGTTTCATCGAGTAAAAATTCAATTCCTTATTCCGGAGATCCATCAAAATTCTTGATCTCATTTGTTCATTTTCTTTCCAGAGTTCCAAGTTATTTCAATTATATCATTTCAAAGCTTCATCTAATCATTGCAAGGCTTCTCCCGGAGTTCTTTTCAACTTTCCCTTTCGTTTGATCATTCTTTTATTATCGGAGTTCTTCATGGAGGATCAACATGGTGCTTCGTAAGGGATTCTTTTCATTCTTCAATTGTTCGTCAAGAATTCTCTCAGAGTTAAGATCCGCTAAGCTATACTCTAAAATTAACATGGTGTTCAACACATGTTTTGTTTTGAGGAGTTCAAGCATTCTTCATCTTGCATTCCGAAGTGCAACTCTTCCTACCTTATCTTTTGAGGTGGTGTTATGTCATTCTTGATAATTTTCTTCATGTTTCATGATTCACAAGTTGTCAAGAATGAGATATTTATACCCATCATATTTTCTTCGTCCATGAGTTGTTTCAACCCATAATAATCTCTTTGTTGGGGTTATCTTGGTATAGATTTCACTTAAAGCCTTCTCGAAGGAATGTTGCTAATTGTGGTGTCTATCAATGATCCAAGTTTTCTCCTATCCTCTCGGCGAGAGAAGTTTTATCTCTTGATTGATCTCAAGCAAGCAATTTTTTTCGTTAGTGGCAGAATTTCACCTCAAGTTCTGAGATGTCTCCATAAGTCCACGAAGATCATATCCTTTCTTTGTTGATTTTTCCAACAACTCCGTTCTAACCTTCTTGGAAGGGTGCTTTCCAAGATCATTGGTGGCAGAAGTTGGCATTTTCTTCTCCATTCCTTTATTCCAATGATCTATCTTCTATTTTTTCTTCAGGAGGCATTGTGATGTTGCTCTCTTCACTCATCTTCTCGGTTTGTGAGGACCGTGTTCTTTTCGTGCCTATCCATTCTCAACCGGAGTGTCGTGCCCTCTTTTCAAGTTCTTCCCATTCTGTCAAGTTTTGCCTCCCTTCTCAACCGGAGTGCTGTTTGAAATCTTTCTGACCCATTGTGCCATTCTTTCAATAGTTTCGGAGGCAGTGTGCTGTTGATTTCATTAAGTATCCTCTCATCTTGTAAAGTTCATGTTCAATTCCTTCCATTTACAGTCGGAGTACTGTCCAAATTATATCATTCTTATTCCTTCTTTATCTTGTTTTAACCGGAGTGTTGTGTCTATCATTCCTCTTCTAACCGGAGTCTCATCCAAGTGCTTTCTTTTTGCCAAGTTCATATTCTATGCCTTCCATTTCCAACCGGAGTGTTGTTGTAATTGATCCTTATCATTCCTTGTACATCTCATTTCAACCGGAGTGCTTGCATATACTTCTTGTCCATTGTAACCCTTTTTCTTATGTCTTTCAACCTACAAGGTTCTTGTAATGTTCCTTGTTCCTCTTGCTAAACGGAGTGTTTTAAATTTTGTTCACCTCCGTCGTGTCATTTCTTCAAGCTTTGGGACCTCTCAAGGTTCTTTGGTTTCACTCGTTTGTCAAAGAAGCAACTTTGTTTTACCTCTTCCTCTTCCATTTTCTCCGGTGCCATCCTAGATCTCGGGACGAGATCTCTTGTAAATGGAGGAGTGTTGTGATGCCCCAAGACCAAGACCTCCATTATTGTTGTGTTATGTCCATGCTTGCATGCTTGTGGTGTTTGTTTTATTTTATTTTGCATCATGGTCATCATTGTTGTTGCATGTTTGTTGAGTGCCTTGTCATATTTTACTTCTTGCATCATGTTCATCGTTTATTATATTGCCTTATGCCATCCTTGTTTGTTTTGCCATGCCTATCTCTTGTCATATTGCTTTTGGTCATTCATGTTGTTGCCATGAGCATCATGTGCATTACACTCATCCTTATGTTACATGTTACTTTCATGTTGTGTGTGCATCAGCCCTTGCTATCCCTCTCTCAAGCCATGCCCATGTATCATCATCTCTCCCTTCTTTCTCCCTTCATGTTTTTGCAAGTGGCATTTTCCCCCTCCATTAATGTTCATTTATTTCCTGATGATCATACTCCATGCCTTATACCTCTCTATAAAATTTCAATCATTTTGGAGTTGTTCTGGTTGGGTTCAAAAATGGCTCAAGTTTGAATTTAATTCAAACTTGAATTATTTTTCTACCTCTAAAAATGCCCAAGGCAATTTATTTAAATTCTGCACAAATTCTGGACTCCAGGGATATTCTCATATCTCTCTCAACCTTCTTCATTATACTTGTGCTTTTCTGTCCTGTTTTCTGTCTGAAGAAAACAGAAGAAGGAAAGCAGCAGTAGCAACATTGCAGCCCATCTCCCTAGCCCATCTGCACTCACCTTTTAGCCCAGCCAAGCCCACATGTGCCGACCCTTCTCTGTTCTTCGTCCTCCTCTGTACGGCAGCTCATCCAGGGGCTCCACGTCGGCACCTCGACCGATTTGACGGTCGGAACAGGAGCCCCTGCTCCTAAAAAACCTACCCCGCGAGCCCCCTGCAGCCCTAGACTTCTCCCTTCCCTCCTCGCGCCGCCAACCCTTTTCCCCTCCCCTCTGTTTCCTCTTCTTCCTCAAGGAACAGAGAAAGAGAGAGCGCCACTGAGAGCTTTGCCATTGCCTGCGTGGACGGGGGTCACCACGGTCATCTCCGACATGTCCAACTTCTTCCTCGACGTCGACTACTTCCGTTCAGACGTCTTCCCCGCCCTAGGTCGCCTCCACTACACCGTGTCATCATCTTCTTCCTCTGCTACCTCTTCTTCACGGACAACGCCGGTCTACTTCTCGCTACGTCGTCTCTGTTGCTTCCCCGACGACATCTCCGACGCCAACAGCCTCATGGTGACGATCCACACCTCCCCCAACCTCTTTCCCTGTAGTTTTTCTACCTCGTAGTCGCCAATCCATTCGCCCCGAGTTCATCCACCATGGACGATCTCGAGTTCGAGCTTGTGCTCGTGCCCCTGCTCTAGTCGCTGCTCTCACAATCACAACACCTGCAGTCCAGCAGTCGTACACCCTCTCCCGCACGCGCACTCTCGCGCTCGATCGCGAGCCCATTGCCCTGCTTCGCCTGGCCGCCGCCATGACCAAGGCAATCTTGAGCTCGTCGAGCTCCTCTGCTCGGCCCCTTGCACACCCACACCATCACGTCGTTGCTCTACCACACGCACCCTGGCATGTTTCCGCACCCGCTCCCGGTCCTCTGCAATCACAGTAGCGGTTGCTGCTAGCTCCTGTCGCCGGCGAGTCCCCGTGCGCAAGCTTCAGTTTTTGGCCCTGGTCGCGATGCACGTATGCTTTATTATCTGTCGATCTTCCTTTTTAACACGAATACGTAGCTGGCTCAGTGGCTAGCGCAGCCACTATCTATCCAAGGGGTCTGTGGTTCGAACCCCAGGAACCCCTATTTTCTGCACTGCTTCCTTTTATTTTTGCTCACACACACTAAGCCGCTTCGGGCCAGATCTGCTGCTGGGCTTCCACAGTGCGCAGCATTCGGCCCGCATTCTTTTTTTTATGTTCACTGCGATTTGTCTAATTCCAAGTGCATGCATATTTGCAGAAATGCCACTGGTTTTGCATTGTTGATAACTAAAGATCCATGCATTCAAATGAAACATGTCATATATGCTTTTTGTTCATATTTTCATGTTCTTTAACAGTATGCAACTTTCATCCTTGTTTAAAATGTTTAAAATGTTGTTTGTTTAAATTTGCTCGATTGCCATGTTAAAATGATTTATTTCATAACTAAATAACCGTAGCTCCAAATTTAATAAATTTTATATGTAAATGGGGTAGAAAAATGCATAGATTAACTTGGTGCACTTTTATTTTCCTGTTTAACAACAATAAAATATGGTTTTAGGCAGAACAGTACCAATTCCAAAATATGGACATGAGGACTTTCCGGAATTGTTGTTGATTGTTTCCGGCCTCATTTAACTTGCTTAAATAGTTAGTTTTACTTATGCTTCACCTCTTGCCATGTTAATCAACATTTAATATTGTTGGGTACATAAACGAGAGAGAACTAAATATTTGATGTGGTGTTTCGTCAATATGCAACTTGTTACATATTGAGCTCCACTGAATTTGTAGTATTGTTTGTTGCATTTTGCCATGACATGCTTCATTTAAACCGGACATGCTTCATACTTGTTTGTGCATCATGCCATCTGTATGTGGTGGTTGTTTACTATGTTGTTTGCTTCTTTTCGGTGTTGCTTCTTCGGGTTAGTTCCGATAACGTCGCGTTTATGAGGATTCGTTCGACCACGTCGGTTTGTCTTCTTCATGGACTCGTTCTTCTTCCTTGCGGGATCTCAGGCAAGATGACCATACCCTCGAAATCACTTCTATCTTTGCTTGCTAGTTGTTCGCTCTATTGCCATGCCGCGCTACCTACCACTTGCCATATCATGCCTCCCATATTGCCATGTCAAGCCTCTAACCCACCATTCCCAGCAAACCGTTGTTTGGCTATGTTACCGCTTTGCTCAGCCCCTCTTATAGCGTTGCTAGTTGCAGGTGAAGATTAAGTTTGTTCCATGTTGGAACATGGATATGTTGGGATATCACAATATCTCTTATCTTAATTAATGCATCTATATACTTGGTAAAGGGTGGAAGGCTCGGCCTTATGCCTGGTGTTTTGTTCCACTCTTGCCGCCCTAGTTTCCGTCATACCGGTGTTATGTTCCTTGATTTTGCGTTCCTTACGCGGTTGGGTGATTTATGGGACCCCCTTGACAGTTCGCTTTGAATAAAACTCCTCCAGCAAGGCCCAACCTTGGTTTTACCATTTGCCTACCTAAGCCTTTTTCCCTTGGGTTCTGCAGACTCAAGGGTCATCTTTATTTTAAACCCCTGGGCCAGTGCTCCTCTGAGTGTTGGTCCAACCTGTCAGTCGCCGGTGGCCACCAGGGGCAACTCTGGGCTCGCCTATCGGAAGCTTGGACAATCCGGTGTGCCCTGAGAACGAGATATGTGCAGCTCCTATCAGGATTTCTCGGCACATTCGGGCGGCTTTGCTGGTCTTGTTTTACCATTGTCGAAATGTCTTGTAAACCGGGATTCTGAGACTGATCGGGTCTTCCTGGGAGAAGGTTTATCCTTCGTTGACCTTGAGAGCTTATAATGGGCTAAGTTGGGACACCCCTGCAGGGTATAAACTTTCGAGAGCCGTGCCCGCGGTTATGTGGCAGATGGGAATTTGTTAATATCCGGTTGTAGAGAACTTGACACTTGACTTAATTAAAACGCATCAACCGCGTGTGTAGCCGTGATGGGCTCTTTTTGGCGGAGTCCGGTAAGTGAACACGGCTTTTGGGTTATGTTTGACGTAAGTAGGAGTTCAGGATCACTTCTTGATCATTGCTAGTTGACGACCGTTGCGTTGCTTCTCTTCTCACTCTCATTTGCGTATGTTAGCCACCATATATGCTTAGTGCCTGCTGCAGCTCCACCTCATTACACCATCCTTTCCTATAAGCTTAAATAGTCTTGATCTCGCGGGTGTGAGATTGCTGAGTCCTCGTGACTCACAGATTCTTCCAAAACAGTTGCAGGTGCCGAGGATACCAGTGCAGATGACGCAACCGAGCTCAAGTGGGAGCTCGATGAAGAACTTGGTCGTTACTATGTTTCTTTTCATGTTGATCATTAGTGGTGCCCAGTTGGGACGATCAGGGATCTGGCATTTGGGGTTGTCTTCTTTTATTTTGGTTCCGTAGTCGGACCTATGTGTGTACTCTGATTGATGTATGAATTTATTTATGTATTGTGTGAAGTGGCGATTGTAAGCCAACTCTTTATCCCATTCTTGTTCATTACATGGGATTGTGTGAAGATGACCCTTCTTGCAACAAAACCACAATGCGGTTATGCCTCTAAGTCGTGCCTCGACACGTGGGAGATATAGCCGCATCGTGGGCGTTACAAAGGTAAGGCTTAAGGATATCATCCTCTTCCTCCTCGGTAGGTAGTGTTTGTTCTACCACCAAAGGTGGATCTACGGTGGCCTCCTTGCCCTTGTCTCCCTTGACGACGTTCGTAGGCTCCTTCCTCTTTAGCTCGATCTTCATCAACCAAGCATCTTCTTCCATGTTGTTGGAGGAGGAGGAAGACATGATGCGTGGCTTGATAAATCTGCCCGAAAACAGCAAGAAAGGAGAACAGAGGATTTCTTCGCGATATGGTGACTAACAGGTTCGGGAAGTATATATAGATCTTTTTAATCTTGGAGGACAAGCATATGGTAGAAAAACGGAGTCCGGAAGGTGTCTTGTGCCCACCAGGGGACGCTTCCTAGAAGTTTCTTTATTTCCTAAATTTTCAAATATTCTAAAACTGATAAAAAATATTTTTACGGATTTTTCGGAGTCCGTTTACTTACCGTATCACGTACCTCCTTATTTTCACGATTCTAGAGTATTCCGGAAGGACTCTTTTATATGTTCTTCCGGTGTCAAGGTTTGAATAATATTACTTTCAACATTAATGGGCGTACCTGAGATATAATGCTTTATTCATTGCCCATTGACAACCTTCGGGTTAGTACCTTTGGAGTTATTTATTTTGATTGCTCCAGACCGATAAACCTCCTCGATAACATAGGGGCCTTCCCATTTTGAGAGGAGTTTTCCTGCAAAGAATCTAAAATAAGAGTTGTACAAAAGAACATAGTCTCCAACTTTAAACTCATGCTTTTGAATTCTTTTGTCATGCCATCTTTTAACCTTTTGTTTGAATAATTTTGCATTTTCAAAAGCTTGGGTTCTCCATTCATCTAATGAGCTAATATCAAATAACCTCTTTTCACCAGCAAGCTTGAAATCATAATTGAGTTCTTTGATGGCCCAATATGCTTTATGTTCTAACTCAAGAGGCAAATGACAAGCTTTTCCATAAACCATTTTATATGGAGACATACCCATAGGATTTTTATATGCTATTCTACAAGCCCAGTGCATCATCTAATTTCTTAGACCAATTCTTCCTTGACCTATTAACAGTCTTTTGCAGAATTAATTTTATTTCTCTATTACTAAGTTCAACTTGACCACTAGACTGAGCATGATAAGGTGATGCAATTCTATGGTTAACATCATACTTGGCAAGCATTTTACGGAAAGCACCATGAATAAAGTGTGAACCACCATCAGTCGTTAAATATATAGGGAATCCAAACCTTGGGAAAATAACTTCCTTAAGCATTTTAATAGAGGTGTTGTGAGCAGCACTACTGTTTGGAATAGCTTCTACCCATTTAGTAACATAATCAACAGCAACCAAAATATGTGTATACCCATTAGAGGAAGGAAAAGGTCCCATGTAATCAAATCCCCAAACATCAAATGGTTCAACAACAAGTGAATAATTCATAGGCATTTCTTGACGCTTACCGATATTACCTATTCTTTGACAATTACAAGATAAGACGAACTTCTGGGCATCCTTGAAGAGAGTAGGCCAATAGAATCCAGATTTCAATACCTTGTGAGCAGTTCTATCTCCAGCATGATGCCCTCCATAAGCTTTGGAGTGGCATTTCCGTAGGATTTGTCCCTGTTCATGCTCAGGTACACAACATCTAATAATACCATCTACTCCTTCTTTATAAAGATGTGGGTCATCCCAAAAGTAATGTCTTAAATCATAGAAGAATTTTTTTCTTTTCTTGGTATGTAAAGCTAGGTGGTAAATATTTAGCAACAATGTAATTAGCATAATCAGCATACCAAGGAGTATTATGAGCAACATTTATTGCAGCTAGCTGCTCATCAGGAAAACTATCATCAATAGGTAGTGGGTCATCAGGCACATTTTCAGGCCTAGATAAATTATCAGCTACTGGGTTCTCAGCTCCTTTTCTATCAATGATATGTAAATCAAATTCTTGTAACAAGAGAACCCATCTAATAAGTCTAGGTTTAGCATCTTTCTTTTCCATAAGATATTAATAGTAGCATGGTCTGTGTGAACAGTTACTTTGGGATCAACAATATAAGGTCTAAATTTATCACAAGCAAACACCACTGCTAAGAATTCTTTTTTAGTAGTAGCATAATTTCTTTGAGCACTGTCTAGAGTTTTACTAGCATAATGAATAACATTCAGCTTCTTATCAACTCTTTGTCCTAGAACAGCACCAACAGCATAATCACTAGCATCACACATAATTTCAAAAGGCAAGTTCCAATCAGGTGGTTGAACAATAGGTGCAAAAATTAAGGCTTTCTTGAGTGTTTCAAAGGCTTCTAAACAATCATCATCAAAGACCAAAGGGATATCCTTTTGCAAAAGATTCGTGAGAGGCCTAGAAATTTTAGAAAAGTCTTTAATAAATCTCCTATAGAAACCAGCATGACCTAAGAAACTACGAATAACGTTTATATCTTTAGGACATGGCATTTTCTCAATTGCATCAACCTTAGCTTGGTCCACTTCAATACCTCTTTCAGAAATTTTATGACCCAAGACAATGCCTTCATTAACCATAAAGTGGCACTTCTCCCAATTCAAGACAAGATTTGTTTGTTCACATCTCTGCAAAACTCGCTGAAGATTGCTTAAACAATCATCAAAAGACTTCCCATAAACGGAGAAGTCATCCATGAAAACCTCAACAATCTTTTCACAAAAGTCTGAGCATATAGCAGTCATACATCTTTGAAAGGTAGCACGTGCGGTACATAAACCGAAAGGCATACGTCTATAAGCATAGGTTCCAAAGGGACAAGTAGAAGTGGTCTTTTCTTGATCAGGTTGAGAAACATGTATTTGTGAAAAGCCAGAATATCCATCAAGGAAGCAAAAGTGTGTGTGCTAAGATAATCTTTCAAGCATTTGATCAATAAAAGGCAAAGGGTAATGATCTTTTCTAGTTGCTTTATTTAATTTTCTAAAATTAGTTACCATTCTATAGCCTGTAACAATTCTTTGTGGAATAAGTTCATTTTTATCGTTAGGAACAACGGTTATACCTCCTTTCTTAGGGACACAATGAACAGGACTTACCCATCTACTATCAGCTATAGGATAGATTATACCTGCTTCCAGAAGTTTTAAGATTTCCGTTCTTACCACTTCCTTCATTTTTGTATTTAATCGACGTTGGTGATCAACAACTGGTTTAGCATCAGGTTCCATATTAATTTTGTGCTGACATATAGTGGGACTAATGCCCTTTAAATCATCAAGAGTATATCCAATAGTAGCCCAGTGCTTCCTTAGAACTTTCAGTAATCTTTCTTCTTCATGTTCTGAAAGGTTAGCACTGATAATAATAGGATATATCTTCTTTTCATCAAGATAAGCATATTTCAAAGTGTCTGGCAATTGTTTTAATTCAAACACAGGATCACCTTTAGGTGGAGGAGGACCTCCTAAAGTTTCAATAGGCAAGTTGTGTTTAAGCAGAGGATGTTGTTCAAAGAAAATCTTATCTATTTCATTTTTTCATGCATATGAAAATCATTTTCATGGTCTAGCAAATATTGTTCTAAAGGATCAATAGGTGGCATAGCAATAGAAGCAATAACAATTAATTCATATTTACTAGGCAATTCTTTTTCATGAAGCTTTCTACTAAACTTGGAAAAATTAAACTCATGAGACTCATCACCAAAATTAACACCGACAGTTTGTTTCTTGCAATCTATCTTAGATTTAACGGTGTTCAAGAAATGTCTACCAAAGATAATGGGACAAAAGTCGTCTTGTGGGGAACCAAGAACAAGAAAATCAGTAGGGCATTTTATTTTCCCACACAAGACTTCAACATCTCTAACAATCCCAATTGGTGAAATAGTGTCTCTATTAGGAAGTTTAATAGCAACATCTATGTCTTCTATTTCTGTAGGTGCTATGTCTTTCATAACTTCTTGATATAAGGTGTAAGGGATAGCACTTACACTATCACCTATGTCACATAAACCATGATAGCAGTGATCTCCTATTTTAACTGAGATGATAGGCATGCCAACAACAGGTCTATGTATATCCTTTTTATTAGGTTTAGCAATTCTAACAGCTTCTTCACAGAAGTAAATAACATGCCCATCTATATCTTCTCCCAAGAGATCTTTAACCATAGCAATACTAGGTTCTACTTTAATTTGTTCATCAGGTTTAGGTGTTTTAATATAACTTTTGTTAACCACAGTTGAAACTTTAGCATGTTCCTTTATCCTAACAGGAAAATGTGGTTTCTCAATATAAGCAGTAGGAACAACTGGATCAACATTATAAAGTATAGTTTCTTATTTAATTGGTACTGGTTCTTTAATTTCTTCTTTAATAGGTGGGTGATATTTAAACCACTTCTCTTTAGGGAGATCAACATGAGTAGCAAATGATTCACAAAAGGAAGCTACTATCTCAGAGTCAAGTCCATATTTACTGCTAAACTTTTGAAAAGCATCGGTATCCATAAAAGATTTAACACAATCATATTTAAGTTTAATACCTGACTCTTTACCTTCGTTGAGTTCCCACCGAAATTCAATAGTCTTCTCCATAAAAGAACCAACACAAGAAGTATCAAGCATGGTTTGATCATTACGAGAAAGCCGAGCATAAAAATTCTGGATAATAATTTCTCTTGAGAGCTCATGATTGGGGCATGAATATAACATTGACGTAAGCCTCCCCCAAGCTAGAGCGATACTTTCTCCTTCACGAGGCCAAAAATTATATATATAATTCCGATCACGATGATCTAGATGCATAGGATAATTTTTTTGATGGAACTCCAATTTCAATCGATTCCAATTCCAAGATCCAATATCATCGCATAGCCTATACCATGCCAATGCTTTTCCCTTCAAAGATAAAGGGAAAACCTTCTTCATAACCTCATCTCCGGGCAGAGCTGCAAGCTTGAACAATCCACAAATTTGTTCTACATATATCAAGTGCATATCAAGCTAGCAGTTGTTCTATCATACCCGAAGGAATTTCATATTCAATATTTTCAGTAGGTGTAGTAGGTTGAGGAGTAATTAATTGTGGTTCCGGTCGAGGTGAAGATACCCTGAACAAACACCTCAAAGGATTTTTTTCCGTAGTAACAAGTGACAATAAATTTCAGCACACTATATGGATGTTTCCTTACCAATTTCCACTTACCAAAGGCGCTTCATTCCCCGCAACGGTGCCAGAAAATAGCATTGATGACCCACAAGTATAGGGGATCAATTGTAGCTCTTTTTGATAAGTAAGAGTGTCGAACCCAACGAGGAGCAGAAGGAAATGACAAGTGGTTTTCAGTAAGGTAATGTCTGCAAGTGCTGAAATTGTAAGTAGCAGAGTAGTTTGATAGCAAGATAATTTGTAGCGAGCAAGTAACGATAGTATTAAAAAAAGTTCAGCAAGGTATCCCAATCCTTTTGAGGCAAAGGACAGGCCAAAACGGTCTCTTATGATAAGCAAAACGTTCTTGAGGGTACACGGGAATTTCATCTAGTCACTTTCATCATGTTGGTTTAATTCGTGTTCGGTACTTTGATAATTTGATATGTGGGTGGACCGGTGCTTAGGTGTTGTTCTTACTTGAACAAACCTCCTACTTATGATTAACCCTCCCGCAAGCATCCGCAACTACGAGAAAAGTATTAAGAATAAATTCTAACCATAGCATTAAACTTTTGGATCCAATCGGTCCCTTACGGAATAGCGCATAAACTAGGGTTTAAGCTTCTGTCACTCTCACAATCCATCGTCTAATTGCTGCTCCACAATGCATTCCCTTAGCCCAAATATGGTGAAGTGTCATGTAGTCGGTGTTCACATGACACCACTAAGGGAATCACAACATACATACTATCAAAATATCGAACACATATCAAGTTCAAATGATTACTTGCAACATGATTTCTCCCGTGACCTCAAGAACAAAAGTAACTACTCACAAACGATAAACATGCTCATGATCAGAGGGGTATTAAATAGCATATTCGATCTGCACATATAATCTTCCACCAAATAAACCATATAGTAATCAACTACAAGATGTAATCAACACTACTAGTCACCCACAAGCACCAATCTATAGTTCCGGTAACAAGATTGAACACAAGAGATGAACTAGGGTTTGAAGATTTTGATGGAGATTGCCCTCCCCAATATGGGAGAGTTGTTGGTGATGATGATGACGATGATTTCCCCCTCCGCGGGGAAAGTTCCCCCGGCGGAACCGCTCCGCCGGAGGGCAAAAGTGCTCCTACCCAAGTTCCGCCTCGAGGCGGCGGTGCTCTGTCCCGAAAGTCCTCCCCTTATTTTTTTTCTAGGTCAAAATGACCTATATACCAGAAGATGGGCACCTGAGGTGGGCCTGGGTGGGCACAACCCACCAGGGTGCGCCTGGGCTCCCTGGCGCGCCCAGGTGGGTTATGCCCACCTGGTGGGCCCTCTCTGGTAGTTATTTGCTCCAATATTCCTCAACTATTCCACAAAAAATCTCCGTGAAGTTTCAGCTTGTTTGGAGTTGTGCAGAATAGGTAGCCTGACGTAGCTTTTCCAGGTCCAGATTTCCAGCTACCGGAATTCTCCCTCTTTGTGTATACCTTGCATATTATGAGAGAAAAGGCATTAGAATTACTCCAAAAATCATTATTATGGATAAAAACATTATAAATAACAGTAAGAAAACATGATGTAAAATGGATGTATCAAGGGGCTGAGGATGAACTAGTACAGTGGGAGAACAACCTCAGGAGGTGTGTTCTTGAGCTGGTGGGGGAGAGGATGATCTCTTGGGTCCGATCCCTTTCTACGGTGGAGGTGCTGCCCTATTTATAGTAGCCTTGGTCCCCTTCCCAAAGGAAGGCGGGAAGGAATCCCACAACGGCCAAATTCGAAGGGAGACAACTAGTACATCTTATCCTGACAAAAGTAGTCTTTGCCTGCAAAGCCTTTGGTCGTGACGCCACGGTTGGCTCGGCGATGACCTCCGTCCTGTCGTCCTGGCGGTCTTGGTCTTGTTGCATGGGAATGTAAACCTTTGGCTGATTCCTCGGTACTCCGAGCCTGCGCTTGCCTCCTTAGCACCAAAAAGGAAACTGATGTCCTGGCGCCCGCTGGTGCCCGCCTGGCCTTGGTCGTCATAGCTCATGTCATCTAAACCTCACGAGGTGAGGCTTGCATATAAATCTCCACTCTTCAGGAGCCAGCCTGAGGAGGCCGCTCCTTCTGGAGGCCTTGGTGTCGTCCGCCTCGCGAGGCTTGGCCCCTCGCGAGGGTCTTGAGTTGTTGATGCCGAAGGTGGGCTGTACTAGGCCGTCGATGGAGCCATGCCGTGGGCCGCAGGCAGGCAAGTCTGGGTACCCCCGTTCCCAGAACGCCGACAGTAGCCCCCGGGCCCAAGGCGCGCTCGGACTTGGCTTCGAGGCGAAGCCAAAGGGCAAGTGCGGAGCATCGTAGACCCTAACCGCATGCGGCCTCGGTCGACACGTGGCGCTTGATGGGACGTGGGCATCTCCGCTTCCCCACGCTGCCTCGACAATCGTTCAACTTGACAAGAGCCTGCTGCATGCAGAGAAAGATCATCATTGCGTGGGATCGTGAGGCCGGCGGTTGGCCTCCCTCCGACTATAAATGAGGGGAGGGGTGGAGCCCCCCTCGCTCATCTCCATCTCCTTGCTGCCCGCTCCTTCTTCTTCTTGTCTCGCCGTCTTGTCGTAGTATCCATGGTGCCAGCGAGAAAGTTCTCCGCCGCTAAAAAGGGGAAGGCCCCCAAGGAGGGGCCAGGTTCTCCGCGACCCAAGAGAGGTCGTGGTCGCCCTTGCAAATACGCTGCGACCCCGATGGCGACCCCTCGGGGGCACTGGCGCGCCTCGTCGAGGGCCAGCATTGCCTTGGGTCACCGGGGTGGCGCCTCCCCACGTGGTGAGAGCCGCCGAGGACAGGGCAGCCCCTGCGACGAGGGGAGGCACGCTATGGTCGGCCGGCCTCCTCGGCCATGCTTCCACTCTACGGACGTGTTCCCGGAGTCTGTCGTGGGGTCGGAGAGGCCTGCTAGCACCTGGCTCCCGCTCTCGCACTTCTTTGTGGTGAGCTACCGACCACCGGGCTTGAAGGCCTCTGGCTGCAGGCTGATGGGTGCTGCAGCAGGGCCTCATGGGCTGGGGTCGAGGTCACCATCGCAGGCAACGTGTCCTTGACCCGTAGCTGGCAGGCGTTCGCCCGTGCGCGGGGTCTGAGCGGGAGGTGCACCCTCCACTTCAGGTACGACGGCCTTGCGACCCTTCACGTGAGGGTTTTCAGGGAAGACGGCCGCCGTGCGGAGTGCTGTCTGGAAGACGGCAGCGACGACGATGAGCTTGCCCTTGGCGACGGCTGCTATGACGACGAGGGTGAGCTTGCCCTTGGCGACAGCCGTGATACTCCCAGTGGCGGCGGCTCCTCCTCCAGCAAGAGCACCAGCAGCGGCGGCTACGACCAACCACCACGCCGCCGGGCTCGGATCGGGGAAGGCGACGGGCCATCTCGCCGCCGCGCTCCAGTGAAGCAGGAGGAAGACTCGGGCTGAGCCCGGGCGTCGCTGGGGACCGGCCTCGGGAGCTGCCGCGGCCGTGCGACCCACTTTTGTTTAACCTTTCATTTCTCGTGCATTTGAAAAAAGTAGAAGGCCCCGCTGGGGTGTGTAATGAACTATGGCACTTATGCCACTATGCTATGTTTATTATTTGATATTGTGCCATGACACCCATATTCTGAGTAGGTGTGGTTAGGGTAACTTAGCTCGATATGCTTGCGGTAGTTTCCCGCCTCGCGAGGGCGCGCCCTTCTAGCAGCATTTGGCGAAGCTCCCTTCCTGACGACTCAGGGGCCGTTGGGCCTCAAGAGATATTGTAGGGCTGCAGAGTTATCAGAAAGCTTGACGGGGCGTCTCGTTCCCCCTCGCGCGAGCCCCCAGGCGTGGGTTGGTTGGGGCTAGTACACCGCGTCGCGCTGCCCGGAGGCACGGACTTAAAAGGGTGCGTACGCCCGTGAGCTCATTCGAGAGCGTCTCACAAGGATCAAGGAAGCCGAAGCTATGGAGCAATGAGGCTTCGACGAGGTGTGTTTGCGGTGCGGGAGAACCCAAACGTACACACCTACCTAGCCCCTGCATGCGGGACACGCGAGGAGGAGCGACGGGCAACTGCCGCTCTTCCTGGGTCAAGATTGAGAGGCGAGCGAAGCAAGAGGAGAAAAAAATTCCAACTTGGGCGAACGAAAAACGCAAAGACTCTAGATTCCATTAGGAAGTTGAAAACAAGCTACAAAAAGCAAACTAAAGAACAGCCGCATCCGGCACCTAGACTAGTCTTCTCACCAGCGCGGAGCTAAGTGCTACCACTAGGACGTGGGTGGGAGCCCCCCGTGAGGCCCGCGGGCGGCACTCCGGAGACTTCGGGGCGTGTACAGCCCCAACTCATTATTACGTGAGAGTGTCACGAGCGGAGACCTTCACAGGCACGAGGCCTTGCTTCATGGGTAGAACTTCTAGAGGTGTTGGATGTTCCAGGCGTTTTGGATGGGGATCCCATCCTGCGTCTCCAGGCACGCGGCGCCAGGCCTGGAGACACGGGCGACCCTAAACGGGCCCTCCCACATGGGTGAGAACTTGTGCAACCCTTCCCTGGAGAGTTCCTGCCTCAGGACAAGATCGCCCACCTCGAGCATCCTAGAGCGGACACTGCGGCAGTGATACCGCCGCCGCGCCTGCTGGTACCTTGCCGCCCGGAGCGAGGCTTGGCAGCGGCATTCCTCCCCCAGCACGAGGTCCATCCCCCGCGAGGCGTCCTGGCGTGCCTCATCAAACGCCAAGACCCACGCGGAGTGATGCCTAACCTTGTGAGGGAGAACTGCTTCTGCTCCGTAGACGAGGATAAATGTAGTCTCGCCCGTCGGCTTGGTTGCGGTGGTGCGTATGGACCACAGCACGGACTGGGGCTCGTCGAGCCAGACCCTGCCGTAGGCCTCAAGCTTCTTCTTGAAGGTTCTTGCCTTGAGGCCCCTTAGGACCTCTGCATTGGCACGTTCAGCCTGGCCATTGCTCCTGGGGTTTGCCACTGAGGCGTAGCATATCTACGTTCCATGGTTAGCACAATATGTTTTGAAAAGGTTACTGGTGAACTACGAGCCATTGTCGGTGATGATGTGGTTAGGGACCCCAAAACGGCTCACAAGGCCCTTGATGAACTTGACGGCCAAGCCAGCCGGGATGGTGTGGCCGGCTTCCACTTCTGCCCACTTGGTGAACTTGTCGATGGCGACGTAGAGGTAGTGGTAGCCCCCGGGCGCTCGGGGGAACGGGCCCAAGATGTCCAGCCCCCAGACCGCGAACAGCCATGAGAGCGGGATGGTCTGGAGGCCCTGAGCGGGCTGGTGGACCTGCTTGGCATGAAATTGGCAGGCTTCACAGGATCTTACCAGCTCGGTGGCATCATTGAGCACTGTGGGCCAGTAGAATCCGCTGCGGAACGCCTTGCCCACGAGGGTGCGTGACCAAGAATGATGCCCGCAGTCCCCGCCATGTATGTCGGCCAGCAGCTCACGTCCTTGCTCCCTGGAGATGCACTGTAGAGAGACGTCGATCGGCCGTTTTCGATAGAGCTCACCGTCCCTGATGCAGTACGCAGTGGCCTAGCGGCCTACCCGCTCTATGTCTTCCTCCTTCTCCGGTAAGGTGCCTCGAAGCAGGTATGCCTTGAACTCCTCTGTCCAGCACCCCTCCTGAGGTTCGAGCGCGAGGAGCAGACGGGTTCCCGAGGTGAGGCCGCAAGCAGGGGCGCCCGAGAGGGGTGCTGGGGGGATCTCCTCCTGAGGTGATGCTGGTCCCACTATGGATGGGGCCGCCGATGGCTTGAAGAGCCGCTCCGCAAAGATGCCAGGCTCCTGAGGCAGGCGCCGAGACG
Organism: Triticum aestivum; assembly: GCF_018294505.1. NCBI lineage: Eukaryota > Viridiplantae > Streptophyta > Magnoliopsida > Poales > Poaceae > Triticum > Triticum aestivum. The sequence continues at coordinate 276,612,930 of NC_057796.1, read as the reverse complement.
CCCTCTTGGCGATGTCGTCTGCCTCCTTGATCATGCCGCGCGGCACGTGCTGCAGCTCCAGGCCCAAGAATTGTTTCTCAATTTTGCATACCTCCTCAAGGTATGCCTCCATGTGCTCGTCCTTTGGCTTGTATGCTTTGTTGGAGAAGTTGACGAGGAGCTGGGAGTCGCCCTTAATGGTGAGGCGCTTCACTCCCAAAGCCGTCGTAGCCCTGAGGCCAGCGATCACGCCTTCGTACTCTGCGATGTCGTTGGAGACCTTCTCGCCCTGCTGGAAGCAGAGCTGCACGGCATAGTAGAGCTTGTCCTGGATGGGCGAGATGAGCACGACTCCAGCCCCCGCGCCCTGATGTGTGAATGCACTGTCGAAGTACATGACCCAACCATCCAGTGCCTCGCTTCCTGGCGAGAGGGGACAGTCCTCGCCCACTTCTGGGCTGGGAACGTTGGTCCATTTCGCCACGAAGTCGGCAAGTGCCGCACCCTTGATGACTCTGGTGGTGCTGAACTCTAGCTGAAACGCCTGCAGTTCGATATTCCATTCGGCGACTCTCCCCGCAGCATTGGGGCTCCGGAGCACTCTCTCCAGCGGGTAAGTCGAGACAACTTTGATAGGCTGGCCTTGAAAGTAGTTGCGCAGCTTTCGGGAGGCGACGAGGAGCACGAGCAAGAGTTTTTGTGGCATGGGGTACCGTGTCCGCGCATCGCGTACCACCATGCTGACAAAGTACACCAGGTTCTCGACGGGGGCGAAAGTGTTGGCGGGGTCTTCTACCTCCTGAGACCGGGGGGGCTCAGGAGCTTGGTCGTTTGTTGGGGCAGCCAAGGTCTCAGGAGCGCCGTCCTGAGGAACTTGGTCATCTGTTGGGGAAACCGAGGCCTCTGGAGCGTCGTCCTGAGGCCGCGGTGTCCCGACCGGGAGGGAGGTGCTGCTCTGCGAGCCCTTGGCCAGGCGCTCCTCCCGGACCGCCACCAGCACTGCGCTAGCAGAGTGAGGCGTGGCGGCCAGGTAGAGCACCAAGGGCTCAAGGGGACGTGGTGCTACCATCACCGGTGGGCTGGTGAGGTGCCTCTTGAGGTCTTGGAAGGCTGCGTCAGCTTCTGGAGTCCACTCGGACGGGCCTTTCCTCTTCATTAGCTTGAAGAATGGAAGGGCGTGCTCCCCCATCTTGGAGATGAAGCGCCCGAGCGAAGTTACACAGCCCGCCAGCTTCTGCATCTCCTTGAGGGTTTGCGGCGGGCTCATCCTTTCTATGGCCTTGACCTTCTCCGGGTTGGCTTCGATCCCTCTGTGCGACACCAGGAAACCCAGTAACTTGCCAGAGGGGACGCCAAACACACATTTCTCCGGATTGAGTCGCAGATCCACTTTGCGCAGGCTGGCAAATGTCTCCTCCAGGTCTCCAATAAGGGTCCTTGCCTCCCGGGATTTCACCACTATGTCGTCGATGTACGCCTCGGCGTTCCTCTCGAGCTGTTGGCCCAGAGCGATGTGCATCAGTCGCTGGGAGGTTGCCCCGGCATTGCGTAGCCCAAACGGCATGCAGGTGTAGTAGTACACCCCGCATGTGGTCAGGAAGGCCGTCTTCTCAACATCCTACAGCGCCATCTTCATTTGGTGACAGCCCGAGAAGGCATCCAGAAAACACAGCAGGTCGCACCCGGCGGTGGAGTCGATGATCTGATCAATGCGTGGAAGCGGGAAGGGGTCTTGAGGGCAAGCCTTGTTGAGGTTGGTGAAATCGACGCACATGCGCTCCTTCCCGCCTTTCTTGGGGACAATGACCGGGTTTGCCAGCCACTCCAGGTACCGCACCTCCCGAATGACACCAGCCTCTTGCAGTTTGCGGGTCTCTTGGACGATGAACGACTGCTTCTCCGTGGACTGCTGTCGCGCCTATTGTTTCACTGGGCGCGCATTGGGGCGCACTCTTCGGTGATGCTCGATTATTCCCCTCGGGATCCCAACCAGATCCTTGGGCTCCCACGCGAACACATCCTTGTTCGTGCGTAAGAAGCTGACCAACGCCTCTTCTTGGTCTGGAGGGAGGCCAGCGCCTATGGTGAACGTGGCGCCCGACGCCCCATCTTCATCGACCAGCACTTGCTTCATCTCGGCATGATCTTGGGAGAACAACTGCTTCTTCTTAGCTGGTGCAGCCCCCGGAGCCTCCGGGGCTACTTCCTCACTTGGTCTTGCGGCCGTTGCGGCTTTGAAGGCGAGTCTGAGGGCCGATAGCGCGTCCATGGTGTCCCCCGCCACGGTGAGGACGCCGCTGCTTCCCGGCATCTTCATGAGTTTGTAGGCAGGGTGTGTTGCTGCCATGAACTTGGCCAAGGCCGGGTACCCAAGAATGGCATTATACGGGAGGCCGATGTGGGCGAGTCGAAGTTGATAAGCTCGGTGCGGTAGTTTTCGCGGGTGCCAAAGGTGACGGGGAGGCGGATCTGCCCTAGGGGGTAGGTGGAGCTGTCGACGACTCCAGAGAAAGGCTTGGTGGGGCGGAGCCGGCCGTGAGGCACATGAAGCAAGCCGAATGCTTCCACGGAAAGCATGTTGAGGCCGGCTCCACCGTCGATGAGGGTCCTGGTGACCGCCATGTTGCATATGGTGGGGGTGCAGAGCATCGGGAGCGCGTCGACGCCCACGGTGGTCGCGGGGTGGTCCCTCAAGTCAAAGGTGAGGTCGGCTTTAGGCGCTGCCCAGCCCGGAGGAGCTCTCCGTTGCACGTAGGCAGCACTCACCTAGCGAAAGAACTGCTTGACGTGGCGAACCGAGGGCGGCGCCTGCGAACCGCCTAGGAGGGCTGCGACAGCGTTGGACGCCGGTGCCGCGAAGCGCGCGATGAAGAGGTCGCGCAACTCCTCCTAGGAGGCCACCGAAGACCCTGGCAAGCTGAGAAGAGGAAACTACTGTCCTGCACCCGCTGGCGCCCGCCTGGGCTTGGTCTTCATAGCTCACGTCATCTGAACCTCACGAGGTGAGGCTTGCATAGAAATCTCAGCTCCTCAGGAGCCAGCCTGAGGTAGCCGCTCCTTCTGGAGGTCTTGGTGTCGTCCGCCTAGCGAGGCTTGGCCCCTCACGAGGGTCTTGAGTTGTTGATGCCGAAGGTGGGCTGTACCAGGCGGTCGATGGAGCCACGCCTTGGGCCTTGGCATGCAAGTGTGGGTACCCCCGTTCCCAGAACGCCGATGATACGTCTCCAACGTATCTATAATTTTTTATTGTTCCATGCTATATTATATTCTGTTTTGGACATTAGTGGGCTTTATTATACACTTTTATATTATTTTTGGGACTAACCTATTAACCGGAGGCCCGGCCCAGAATTGTTGTTTTTTGCCTATTTCAGAGTTTCGCAGAAAAAGAATATCAAACGGAGTCCAAACGGAATGAAACCTTCGGGAACGTGATTTTCGGAACGAACGTGATCCAGAGGACTTGGACCCTACGTCAAGACATCAACCAGGAGGGCACGAGGTAGGGGGCGCGCCTAGCCCCCCTGGGCGCGCCCTCGACCCCCGTGGGCCCCATGTTGCTCCACCGACGTACTTCTTCCTCCTATATATACCTACGTACCCCCAAACTACCAGATACGGAGCCAAAAACCTAATTCCACTGCCGCAACCTTCTGTACCCGTGAGATCCCATCTTGGGGCCTTTTCCGGTGCTCCGCCAGAGGGGGCATCGATCATGGAGGGCTTCTACATAAACACCATAGCCTCTCCGATGATGTGCAAGTAGTTTACCTCAGACCTTCGGGTCCATAGTTATTAGCTCGATGGCTTCTTCTCTCTTTTTGGATCTCAATACAATGTTCTCCCCCTCTCTTGTGGAGATCTATTCGATGTAATCTTCTTTTGCGGTGTGTTTGTTGAGACCGATGAATTGTGGGTTTATGATCAAGTTTATCTATGAACAATATTTGAATCTTCTCTGAATTCTTTTATGTATGATTGGTTATATTTGCAAGTCTCTTCGAATTATCAGTTTGGTTTGGCCTACTAGATTGATCTTTCTTGCAATAGGAGAAGTGCTTAGCTTTGGGTTCAATCTTGCGGTGTCCTTTCCCAGTGACAGTAGGGGCAGCAAGGCACGTATTGTATTGTTGCCATCGAGGATAACAAGATGGGGTTTATATCATATTGCATGAGTTTATCCCTCTACATCATGTCATTTTACTTAAAGCGTTACTCTGTTCTTATGAACTTAATACTCTAGATGCATGCTAGATAGCGGTCGATGTGTGGAGTAATAGTAGTAGATGCAGGCAGGAGTCGGTCTACTTGTCTTGGACGTGATGCCTATATACATGATCATACCTAGATATTCTCATAACTATGCTCAATTTATCAATTGCTCAACAGTAATTTGTTCACCCACCGTAATACTTATACTCTTGAGAGAAGCCACTAGTGAAACCTATGGCCCCCGGGTCTATTTTCCATCATATTAATCTCCCGTCAACAAGCTATTTCTAGCGTCGTCTTTATTTTGCTTTCTTTACTTTGCATCTTTATCATAAAAATACCAAAAATATTATCTTATTATATCTATCAGATCTCACTCTCGTAAGTGACCGTGAATGGATTGACAACCCCTTTATTGCGTTGGTTGCGAGGATTTATTTGTTTGTGTAGGTGCGAGGGACTCGTGCGTGGCCTCCTACTGGATTGATGCCTTGGTTCTCAAAAACTGAGGGAAATACTTACGCTACTTTGCTGCATCACCCTTTCCTCTTCAAGGGAAAACCAACGCAGTGCTCAAGAGGTAGCAAGAAGGATTTCTGGCGCCGTTGCCGGGGAGTCTACTCAAAAGTCAAACATGCCAAGTACCCATCACAAACCCTTATCTCCCGCATTACATTATTTGCCATTTGCCTCTCGTTTTCCTCTTCCCCACTTCACCCTTGCCATTTTATTCGCCCTCTCTTTTCTGTTCGCCTCTTTTTCGCCCGCTTCTTGTTTGCTCGTGTGTTGGATTGCTTGCTTGTCACGATGGCTCAAGATACCACTAAATTGTGTGACTTTACCAATACCACCAACAATGATTTCCTTAGCACTCCGATTGCTCCTCTTACCGATACTGAATCTTGTGAAATTAATGCTGCTTTGTTGAATCTTGTCATGAAAGATCAATTCGTCGGCCTTCCTAGTGAAGATGCCGCTACCCATCTAAATAGCTTCGTTGATTTGTGTGATATGCAAAATAAGAAAGATGTGGATAATGATATTGTTAAATTGAAGCTATTTCCTTTTTCGCTTAGAGATCGTGCTAAAGATTGGTTTTTGTCTTTGCCTAAAAATAGTATTGATTGTTGGAATAAGTGCAAAGATGCTTTTATCTCTAAGTATTTTCCTCCCGCTAAGATCATCTCTCTTAGAAACGATATTATGAATTTTAAGCAACTTGATCATGAACATGTTGCACAAGCTTGGGAGAGGATGAAATTAATGATACGTAATTGCCCTACACATGGTTTGAATTTGTGGATGATCATACAAAAATTTTATGCCGGATTGAATTTTGCTTCTAGAAATCTTTTAGATTCGGCCGCGGGAGGCACTTTTATGGAAATCACTTTAGGAGAAGCTACTAAACTCCTAGATAACATCATGGTTAATTATTCTCAATGGCACACTGAAAGATCTACCAATAAAAAGGTGCATGCGATAGAAGAAATTAATGTTTTGAATGGAAAGATGGATGAACTTGTGAAATTATTTGCTACTAAAAGTGTTTCTTCTGATCCTAATGATATGCCTTTGTCTACTTTGATTGAGAATAATAATAAATCTGTGGATGTGAATTTTGTTGGTAGGAATAATTTTGGTAACAACGCGTATAGAGGAAACTTTAATCCTAGGCCTTATCCTAGTAATTCCTCTAATAATTATGGTAATTCCTACAACATTCTTATGGAAATTTTAATAAGATGCCTTCTGAATTTGAGACTAGTGTTAAGGAGTTTATGAATTCGCAAAATAATTTCAATGCTTTGCTTGAAGAAAAATTGCTTAAAGTTGATGAATTGGCTAGGAACGTTGATAGAATTTCTCTTGATGTTGATTCCTTGAAACTTAGATCTATTCCACCTAAGCATGATATCGATGAGTCTCTCAAAGCCATGAGAATTTCCATTGATGAGTGCAAAGAAAGAACCGCTAGGATGCGTGCTAAGAAAGACTGCTTCGTGAAAGCGTGTTCTTCTAATTTCTATGAAAATAAAGATGAAGATCTAAAAGTTATTGATGTGTCCCCTATTAAATCTTTGTTTTGCAATACGAATCTTGATAATGATGGGACTGAATATGAACCACCCTTACCTAGAAGGCGTTCCAAAAATTCAGAGTCTTTAGATCTTGATGCACAAATTGGTAAAAGTGGGATTGAAGAGATCAAAACTCTAGATATTAATGAACCCACTATTTTGGATTTCAAGGAATTTAATTATGATAATTGCTCTTTGATAGGTTGTATTTCCTTATTGCAATCCGTGCTAAATTCTCCACATGCTTATAGTCAACATAAAGCTTTTACTAAACATATCGTTGACGCTTTGATGCAATCTTATGAAGAAAAACTTGAGTTGGAAGTTTCTATCCCTAGAAAACTTTATGATGAGTGGGAACCTACTATTAAAATTAAAATTAAAGATCATGAATGTTATGCTTTGTGTGATTTGGGTGCTAGTGTTTCCACGATTCCAAAAACTTTGTGTGATTTACTAGGTTTCCGTGATTTTGATGATTGCTCTTTAAACTTGCACCTTGCGGATTCCACCATTAAGAAACCTATGGGAAGAATTAATGATGTTCTTATTGTTGCAAATAGGAATTATGTGCCCGTAGATTTTACTGTTCTTGATATAGATTGCAATCTTTCATGTCCTATTATTCTTGGTAGACCTTTCCTTAGAACGATTGGTGCAATTATTGATATGAAGGAAGGAAATATTAGAGTCCAGTTTCCGTTAAGTAAAGGCATGGAACACTTCCCTAGAAAGAAAATAAAATTACCTTATGAATCTATTATGAGAGCCACTTATGGATTGCCTACCAAAGATGGTAATACCTAGATCTATCCTTGCTATTATGCCTAGCTAAGGGCGTTAAACGATAGCGCTTGTTGGGAGGCAACCCAATTTTATTTTTAGTTTTTTGCTTTTTCCTTCTGTTTCGGAATAAATCTTTGATCTAGCCTCTGGTTAGATGTGTTTTTATGTTTTAATTAGTGTATGTGCCAAGTTAAACCTATAGGATCTTCTTGGATAATAGTTATTTGATCTTGCTGAAAATTCCAGAAACTTTCTGTTCATGAAAATAATTGTTAAAAATCACCAGAACGTGATAAAATATTGATTACAATTGCTGCTGATCAATAAACAAATTTTCTAGGTCGTCCTATTTTGGCTGAATTTTTGGAGTTCCAGAAGTTTGCGTTAGTTACAGATTACTACAGACTGTTCTGTTTTTGACAGATTCTGTTTTTCGTGTGTTGATTGCTTATTTTGATGAATCTATGGCTAGTAAAATAGTTTATAAACCATAGAGAAGTTGTAATACAGTAGCTTTAACACCAATATAAATAAATAATGAGTTCATTACAGTACCTTGAAGTGGTGTTTTGTTTTCTTTCGCTAACGGAGCTCACGAGATTTTCTGTTAAGTTTTGTGTTGTGAAGTTTTCAAGTTTTGGGTAAAAGATTTGATGGATTATGGAACAAGGAGTGGCAAGAGCCTAAGCTTGGGGATGCCCATGGCACCCCAAGATAATCTAAGTACACCAAAAAGCCAAAGCTTGGGGATGCCCCGGAAGGCATCCCCTCATTCGTCTACTTCCATCGGTAACTTTACTTGGAGCTATATTTTTATTCACCACATGATATGTGTTTTGCTTGGAGCGTCTTGTATGATTTGAGTCTTTGCTTTTTAGTTTACCACAATCATCTTTGCTGTACACACCTTTTGATGAGAGACACACATGATTCGGAATTTATTAGAATACTCTACGCGCTTCACTTATATCTTTTGAGCTATATAGTTTTTGCTCTAGTGCTTCACTTATATCTTTTAAAGCACGGCGGTGGTTTTGTTTTATAGAAACTATTATTCTCTCATGCTTCACTTATATTATTTTGAGAGTCTTAAACAGCATGGTAATTTGCTTAAATTGGGAAATTAATCCTAATATGTTAGGTATTCAAGACTAGTAAAAAAACTTTCTTATGAGTGTGCTGAATGCTAAGAGAAGTTTGATGCTTGATGATTGTTTTGAGATATGGAGGTAGTGATATTAAAGTTGTGCTAGTTGAGTAGTTGTGAATTTGAGACATACTTGTGTTGAAGTTTGCAAGTCCTGTAGCATGCACGTATGTTAAACGTTATGTAACAAATTTGAAACATGAGGTGTTCTTTGATTGTCCTCCTTATGAGTGGCGGTCGAGGACGAGCGATGGTCTTTTCCTACCAATCTATCCCCTAGGAGCATGCGCGTAGTGCTTGGTTTTTGATGACTTGTAGATTTTTGCAATAAGTATATGAGTTCTTTATGACTAATGTTGAGTCCATGGATTATACGCACTCTTACCCTTCCATCATTGCTAGCCTCTTCGGTACCGTGCATAGCCCTTTCTCACATTGAGAGTTGGTGCAAACTTCGCCGGTGCATCCAAACCCCGTGGTATGATACGCTCTTTCACACATAAACCTCCTTATATCTTCCTCAAAACAGCCACCATACCTACCTATTATGGCATTTCCATAGCCATTCCGAGATATATTGCCATGCAACTTTCCACCGTTCCATTTATCATGACACGTTCATCATTGTCATATTGCTTTGCATGATCATGTAGTTGACATCGTATTTGTGGCAAAGCCACCGTTCATAATTTTTTCATACATGTCACTCTTGATTCATTGCTATCCCAGTATACCGCCGGAGGCATTCATATAGAGTCATACTTTGTTCTAGTATCGAGTTGTAATCATTGAGTTGTAAATAAACAGAAGTGTGATGATCATCATTGATAGAGCATCGTCCCAATAAAAAAAGAGAAAGGCAAAAAAATGAGAAGGCCCAAAAAAAGGAAGGGGGCAATGCTACTATCCTTTTTCCACACTTGTGCTTCAAAGTAGCACCATGATCTTCATAATAGAGAGTCTCTTATTTTGTCACTTTCATATACTAGTGGGAATTTTTCATTATAGAACTTGGCTTGTATATTCCAACAATGGGCTTCCTCAAATGCCCTAGGTCTTCGTGAGCAAGCAAGTTGGATGCACACCCACTTAGTTTCTTTTGTTGAGCTTTCATGCATTTATAGCTCTAGTGCATACGTTGCATCGCAATCCCTACTCCTTGCATTAACATCAATCGATGGGCATCTCCATAGCTCATTGATTAGCTGCATTGATGTGAGACTTTCTCCTTTTTTGTCTTCTCCACATAACCCCCATCATTATATTCTATTCCACCCATAGTGCTATATCCATGGCTCACGCTCATGTATTGCGTGAAGGTTGAAAAAGTTTGAGATTACTAAAGTATGAAACAATTGCTTGGCTTGTCATCGGGGGTTGTGCATGATGAGAGCATTCTTGTGTGATGAAAATGGAGCATGACTAAACTATATGATTTTGTAGGGATGAACTTTCTTTGGCCATGTTATTTTGAGAGGACATAATTGCTTAGTTAGTATGCTTGAAGTATTATTACTTCTATGTCAATATTAAACTTTTATCTTGAATCTTTCGGATCTGAATATTCATACCACAATTAAGAGAATTACATTGAAATTATGCTAAGTAGCATTCCACATCTAAAATTTTGTTTTTATCATTTACCTACTCGAGGACGAGCAGGAATTAAGCTTGGGGATGCTTGATACGTCTCCAACGTATCTATAATTTTTGATTGTTCCATGCTATTGAAGGAAATATGCCCTAGAGGCAATAATAAAGTATTATTTATTTCCTTATATCATGATAAATGTTTATTATTCATGCTAGAATTGTATTAACCGGAAACATAATACATGTGTGAATACATAGACAAACAGAGTGTCACTAGTACGCCTCTACTTGACTAGCTCGTTAATCAAAGATGGTTATGTTTCCTGGCCATAAACATGAGTTGTCATTTGATTAAATGGGATCACCTCATTAGGAGAATGACGTGATTGACTTGACCCATTCCGTTAGCTTAGCACTCGATCGTTTAGTATGTTGCTATTGCTTTCTTCATGACTTATACATGTTCCTATGACTATGAGATTATGCAACTCCCGTTTACCGGAGGAACACTTTGTGTGCTACCAAACGTCACAACGTAACTGGGTGATTATAAAGGTGATCTACAGGTGTCTCCAAAGATACTTGTTGGGTTGGCGTATTTCGAGATTAGGATTTGTCACTCCGATTGTCGGAGAGGTATCTCTGGGCCCACTCGGTAATGCACATCACTATAAGCCTTGCAAGCATTGTAACTGATGAGTTAGTTGCGGGATGATGTATTACGGAACGAGTAAAGAGACTTGCCGGTAACGAGATTGAACTAGGTATCGAGATACCGACGATCGAATCTCGGGCAAGTAACATACCGATGACAAAGGGAACAACGTATGTTGTTATGCGGTCTGACCGATAAAGATCTTCATAGAATATGTGGAAACCAATATGAGCATCCAGGTTCCGCTATTGGTTATTGACCGGAGAGGTGTCTCGGTCATGTCTACATAGTTCTCGAACCCGTAGGGTCCGCACGCTTAATGTTACGATGACAGTTATATTATGAGTTTATATGTTTTGATGTACCGAAGGTTGTTCGGAGTCCCGGATGTGATCACGGACATGACGAGGAGTCTCGAAATGGTCGAGACATAAAGATTGATATATTGGAAGCCTATGTTTGGACATCGGAAGTGTTCCGGGTGAAATCGGGATTTTTCCGGAGTACCGGGAGGTTACCGGAACCCCCCGGTAACTTAATGGGCCTTA